>NW_019213465.1:129015-150557 GCF_002532875.2 Varroa jacobsoni
AACGATTTTAGTTACTGGTACGTGCTATGAATATCCAAAGGAATAAAAGTTCAAATACAATTTTACAGGCCCCTCTGTGCGCCTCGCAGAAGTATAACTTCGGCACCGCTCGACCTTATCTACAGAGACCTTAGATTGATTGGCTTTCTCGGAGGCAGTTATATGTATTTTTTATGTGTAATGGCACATTTGAGCCGTCAAGCGAGCGAAAGTACTATATCTGATCGAGGTCTATATTCCGATATGCCACAAACACTCATGTAGGAATTTAACATATTTTGAATGTCCTTTTATATATCAAACTAATCATGGTGATTAAAATGTGTAAAGCGCGGCAGTAATCCGTACGAATTGCATCAAATGTGAGTGCTATTAGCATAGTTCAATCTGTTAGCTCGAGTGTAGAGGCGTCGCAGTCGTCCAAAGTGCCTGATATGGCCGACCGAGAAAACGTGACACCCGCCAAAACACGCTTCGTATTTCAAGTCATAACAACGCCACTTTCAATCATCAGCTAAAATTAGCCTGCTGATATCGATATTCGATAAAATATCCGTCGGCCCGTTGTTGTTACTATGCTAAATGCTTGATTATTTATGTGACGTACAAGTTAAGGAAGCAATCGTCAAGATCGTTCTGCTCTACCCCTCAACAATAACAGTGAGTAATTATATAATTACTTCGTAGTCGCAGTCAATTCGATCGTACGCTTAAATATATAGCTTGTGTTATATAATAATTCATTAATGTACTGTAATCGTAGTAACGATGTCGTTTCCTAATTATAACGCATATTCTACAATAACGTTTTAACAAAAAAACAAAAACCGACATTGGGATGCTCCATAGAAAACCGTGCTCATTACCAGCATAATTTACATTACATAACCCTTATTATATTATAAACCTTAAATCTAACCTATTAGTATTTAAGTTTTTTTCTAATAAATAAATGCATGATGTCTAAGCTTCCGATACGTAAAGCTGTCTTCTGAAAAAGCATTTCCTCTGAAAAAGTTTGGAAAAATCAAAGATTTTACGTAACGGCCAAAAAGCCCGCAGAGCACTGACATCCCTAGTGATACAAACGTGTTCGATTTCCTTTGGGCACCGGAAGCACAGGACACAGGTGCTCCCAATTGAAACGCTTTCAAAACTAGTCAACTACTGAATGAACTGAAGAAGTACAAGAAAATTTTGACCATCTGGAAAAGATAATCGTCGTTTTGTCAACGGGAAATCTGCAATCTCTTTCGTTGCTACTGGACTCGTTTTGCTGGACAAATTGCCTTATTTGATCCGGATTTAGAATGACGGTCACTAGTCATCACTTTTAATTAACTCAATTTCAATGAGGTTCATTGACAATTCATGGAACAATAATGTGCTGATGATTTAAATTGTTCCAGCGTTCGCATCAATAATTCAGCCCGTGCTGTTTTCTTCGCTTTGAAACACCAGCAGATTTTTTTGCTAGGTGATTTGATTTTGACGTCACCAACGTAATATGACGTTAGTTTTTTTGAATCTGCTGCTGTTGTTGACTGGGTTTATTTTAGATACTGACCTGTTGAACAATGTCCTCTTTTGGTGCTGTGCTGAATCCAGTGAAACCCACATCTTTCTTAGGCTTGTTCCTCGCGTGGAGGCATCTGCCAGCGTCGATCCGATTTACTAATCATTTGAAAAAACTCTCTTGACCTGCAAAGTGATTGGATCATTTTTGCCGTACAGAAGTTCCTCCGACTTCTATAACCTTGACTGAATGCTTTATATGCGATGATTTCATTGCGCGTGGGTATGTTTTTCTTTACATCCTGAAGCAAGCTCGTAGTTAAGCTAGCCCCGTGTCGGCTTTAAAGAAAATGTATTAAATGTGTTAACAGTCAGCGTCAGCGTTCGACGACAGCAACGCCCTTTCCACGAGTGGCAACGTACGAACGCCCTGGAGGATTCAGCCCCCCCTAAGACTAGATCGGTACTGGTTGTCGGGATCGGCGCAAAGTATACTTTGGCTTTATCTTCAACTGTGTTCTCTCTGATTGTAGGCTCACTTCGGTTCAATGTTAGCCTCGACAAGCCAATGAGCGGAATATTTGCAGAGGCAGCATCACCTGACATACTGACATAATTCCACTCGGTCAAGGACTGAAAAATGACTCAATCGAGCAAAAATTTCGCTAATCCTCTTGCGTGACGAAGGCTAACGTTGCAGCATTATTACATCGACAGGAATTACCTCGATTGATAATTATTGATTTTTGACGCTATCATTAATGCTGTGCACAGTTTATATTTGTGAATTTTGGGCTAGGCGTGCTTTAGCCATAAGGAACAAATTGTTGCTGAGGCGTTACAACAATCGGGTAAGCATCGCAGAAGGTGTTCAATTCCCTCCTTATTGTTACGTATAACAAAGGGCTCGATTAATTTATAATGATGCATCTTCTAAAGGCTGAACTGAGTCGGTGATATTTTTTTGCTTTGGGTTGATTTTATGTTGCCGGATTTTTTGTAATAAGTTTCTTTCTACTAGCGTTTTCGATGGCAAAGTAGAGAGAAGTTGTGTTTTGTTGAAAACGCCTAATTTGTCTTTCTATTGGTTCTACATAATGTCGAAAAATTGAGATTTATCATCACCATATGTGAGCTCTGTGTCGATGAGTGGGGCATTTTTTTTGTTAAATTTTATTAATAGAACAATGTTTGTTACGCATTTTTTTCAACTAAATTTTTATTAGGTAACAAAGAGCCGCATCCTAAGTGTAAGTGTAGTTCTAGGTATAGTTTACGTTCATTTTCGATCCCCAAGTTTAGGGTGGCACAAAAGCAGAATGCGCTAAAAATCAAGCCAAGCTCCAATAGGATTAACCAGGGTTCTTGTATTGGAGGTGACGGATTTTCGGAAACGCTTCGAAATTATCCAAAGAATGTTCTGTGTAATGGCTTTGATTTAAATCAAAGAAAAATATGTTTATAGCTTGTGCCAATATTCGCCTAAGACATAAGGTTACCCTTAGAATATTAGGCAAAATATTAGGATCCTGGTGAAGGCAATCACTTTTGTGTGCTGCGTCGCCCCGGCGCGTTCTTACATCTGTTATCGCTCTAACCTTGGCCTGATATGGAAAAAAAGTGGAAATCATCTACTTCTACTCGTTGCCTATTTCAGCCTTAACAGAAGATTTTTGCATTTGCCTGCACAAATAGTAGTCCATTTTTCTATTGAGAGGGTGCAGAATCCGCAAAGCTGTCTCTCAAATATCTTTTAACTTACTCACGTAGCATTATTAATAAGAGCTCATCTTGTTTGGCTTCCAGCTGGGAATGTTCTAACTTGCCTGGTATTCGTGATGTCTTAAAGCTCTGACGTTATCCCTAAATGGAAAACTGACTTCATTTGTGTAGCAGTTCCTACGCTTTATCGAGTCTGCCTCTAAAGCGTTGTATAAGATTAGTATTTAGATTAGTTAGACCACTTATTATGCTTGGCTAATGATCCTATTCCTATGTTTTCTAGATTGTAGAAACAAATTCTGTCCGATATTGCTGTTTGGCCGTTTGACAAGATCGGTAGTACATAGCCGGTCGTTCTCGCTACCACTAAGATTCACAGCAGAAGTATGCAGTTTATGATATGAAAAACTTTGACATGTTGGGTAAACTTCAAGTGAAAGAACCGACTCTATAGATCAACTTTGTAGAACTTATTAATATTTTTTCCATTGCGATGGGAAGCTCATCTATTGAATGATCAGCTGTAGCTGTTTCTCGATGTCGGAGGTTTAACGAAGTCTTCCAACATATAACCTGTTGTCGCGTACGGATCTAGGATAAATGTAGATAGTTTTTACGTCATTAGGCCTATAGGTGATCAGTTTATTAGCTGTATGTAAATCAGTTGCAGGTGCAAGAACTACCTGCTACACGCTAGATGAATTTACATGTTCCATGTTAATTGCTTATTTTGGGTTCGTTATCAAGTTATGCCTACCTTTACATATAGGATGGTTTGATTGATCGTTACGACATTTAGCCACCACGTGGTTAGGAAAAAGCATTTTCTCTGATGACACGTTGCCTTCATTTCTATAACATATAATGGTCTTTTGCCACGAATAATGTGTAGCTTGTAACTTGAAATAAGTATCCTCTACTCGGTTTCGGTAGTGTTCAATTTGCCGGCTATGTATTATACCGATCAGCGAAGTCCGTTTTAAGCTTCGGCTTTCTGTCGAACCCACATTGCTATTTTATTTTTGAATTTACGAATAAGTTAAGCCTTCATGTTGAATGGTGAACGTTCAGCCATCAAACAACCTAAAGCTAAATAGTGCTCCCGCTAGTAATTTACGCTACTTCTAAAACCTTGATATTTTAAACGCGTTTATTTTTTGTATTTAGTTTATGTGTGTGTCAATCCTGCATCGTTTGACGCTTCGTATTTCTTTCTTATAATATTGACATTAATTTCATATCAAATCATAATCAACGTATTCATTTCCAGCCAGAAGAAGAAAAGTACCTTTTAATTTTTTCAACCTTTAAGTTTAAGAGGTTTAGCCTTTAAGTTTTCAAACATTTTATACGGATTATATTTTATAGACTGAAGCAGTGCGATCTGTGGTGGCGTGATATCGTTGTACTAACGAAACGCGTAGAGTGTCCGAATCTATGGCTAGATGAATATTAGATAGAACGGTATTTTTACTACGACTGTGTAAATCAGAGTCTACTCGTAACAGATCCATCATTGAGTTTGTTAATTACGAGACATTTTTGTACTGGAAATGTAGCCAGTATTTAGCACAGAACGCCGGAGCACAGATCATTTGAGTTGGGTGTGCGAAGCTTGATTTCGGAGTTAAGGGGTTCTTCTGAAAAATCAGTGGTGATTGCAAACAGACAAATGATTGACGTTTCAAAGCACGGCAAGTCGGTACATTTCCGGTAGAACGAGCTATTGCAGGAAAATTAATTGGTTCATGAAAGACTATACATTGCGTGTTACCATCGTACTATTTTGCATCAGTATGATGTAAAGAGAACGTGTATCTCTTTATAAAATCGTTCAAAATCGTCCCATGTTCGGTATTGTATTATCCTCTACATTTACCTATATGATCGGCTTCGCTTGTTCTAGGCATGTCCCCTGTATACCGCAGTAGTTAACACGTAAGTTCATCTATAAAAGAGTCTATGGTTCCCGCCAAGCTTTGTTTTTATACCAGCTGCAGATCTACTTCGCTGGTGGGCGTTCGACAGGTAATGTAGTTGACCGGTTCACGTGCCATTGGATAGTCATTGAACTAATTAAGGTGTAAATATGGCGTCTTCGACAAGCAAAGTGATATCTCTACATCCTCTGTGTTCTGAATCGCGTTTGCACTGCATCAGACAGCCGATTTTCAGTACGGCAAGAATGCACCTATTTTAAGATGAATATGTACCTAGCTTTAGTAGGCGGACAGGTCGTCATTCAACGGTCGCGGGAGCTACTTTTTTAGAGGTAGCTAAAAATGGTCAATTTCTTTTGATCACCAGGGCTAAGATGTTTACAGACACTATAACCTTTGTCAACAGACGTGGCCGACAAGTGTGGTGATGCTTCCTTATCCTTCTTGTGGCGGTCGAGTCCTCTGCTAATGGTCCTTTAGACAGTAGTAATAAGAACGCATCCTTTTATGACACGCTTCTTTCACGACGTTCTGGATTTTAAAAACAATTCTATAAGATCTAGCAACGTATGATAACTGCTGCTAAGCTTTTGCATGCATGCTTGGCCTAGTAACTTTAGCAGCTGAACAAAAGCGAGCCTTTTCGACAGCCGTGTCCGCTTCGGTTCATCTCACAAAGTAAGGGAAGGTCTTGCACTTTACCATTGAACCAGTACTTGTCTTTTCCCAACTCGTTCGCGACCTCCTACATAATTTACAGCATGTAGCTAACTATTACACTGTTTAAATGCGACTCACTTTGCCTTTGGCGTAGTCAAACTTATTCGTCGTGCACATTTACGAAATCGACCTGCGAAAGGGAAGGAAGGCCTTCTGTGAACGCACAGACCTGTTAGTACACGGTATCAAACAGTTTCGTTGAGTTTACCAAATAAACTCTATTTCCTAAATCAGCACAGTGGTTGTAAAGGTGGGACACTCGTGCACAACTCGGTAGGGCCAGACCGTACGTTAGGCCTTTATCGAGAAAGTCTGTTTTCATTGTAAATGTGCGTTGTTTACTTCCATCCCACTACGGTCGCTTGTGGTCGCTCCATGAGGTTACGAAATGAGAACTTTTTGTTTTTTGGACGTCTCCAGTACACGTATGATATTGCTATAACCATTGGATATATTATTTAGGTTTTTATTTAAGTAGACTTGCTTGAATTTTTTTTTGCTAATTAGTCTAGCATTTGTATGTTATTTTCCATATCTCAGTCAATGGGCCGCGATTTGCGTTTCTCGCGAACCGAATACATCAGTGTGTTCATATGGGCACAGCTCTACGCCCTTAAGGCTTATTTGAGCTTCAATATTCAACTGCTACTTTTATTGGCCCGAACGTTGTTATGATAGTCAGTCATTTAATTCCTTCACCGATTCCTGATAATGTTCTTGCGCATGTCGGCTCGTCAGTAATTTCCCTCTGTAAGGACCCCTCTGCAAAAGCTGGAATTTACTGCAGTAGCATAGGTGGCATAATCAAGCGCAGACAAAACATCATCACCTCTGTTCTGACCCTAGCTGGAGTAGAGAATGGACAGCCCTTTATAAACAGACTTAGAAGACACGTCGATAAGTTGTGTGACACAATTTGTTTTGCAGAGTCTTATAGATGGCGACCATTCCAAAGCATTTGTTGCGGTCTGGGTTCAAACTATTACGCTCTAGCCATTCTTACAGCGACACGATTTAACTCCGACTAGTACCGTGCCTATTCGTAAAGCATACTGAGTTAATCCTATTACCATGTTAAAGGTGACAGTTCCGGGTCGCGTCAGGTCAATGTCAATGAACCTTAGCACAGATATGGGTTAACCACTTGTCACTCCCAGTTCATCGTCGATAGTTGCTTTAGAACTTTCGTTGTTACTGAATTTGGCTATTTTGTGAAGACAATTTGAGTCCGTGGGTGTTTGCACCTAATAAGGAGCACCCATGAACAGCAGGTTTTGGCAGGCATCGAAGGACGGAGTTATAAGCTAGAAGGATTCTATCACACTAGACAGGACATACAGCTACATATTGTAGTTTCCTAGAAATTATTGGTTAAGGCGTGTAGTAGCCGACTTCAAGAACGGTATGTCCAGAGGTTTGCCTGCCCGCAGGTATCAATAACACCTTCACGGCCTTCCCACTTATTCAGGAGTCCATCTCACTTAAGTACATTATTTATTCGCCTATCTTCTGTAGCTTTCTTGGTAGAAGGCCGGTTTATAGGCCGTCTAGTTCTGTTAAGAGGATACAACAGGGCTCTTTAGGTTCATCTAGCTTCCATTGTTCGCCCATTTCTAAATATAAATTCATTCTGTACTACGGGTGCGAGCTGAGGTTAGAAGTTTTCGCCCAGAACAAGAGCCTCTTCATTTATTCTCTTCAGCTCCAAGTTAATCTAGTTGGTGACGAATTTCATTTGCCCAATGCGTATTTTTTAGTTTTTATACTGTCTTCATTAGACATTGACCTAGGCTCATACAGAAAGTAATAGAATTTTCAGAAGGTAATTAAAACTCGTCCGGATCCCATGACAACGATCGAATGTAGTTGTAGGTACTGTTCATCATTACTGTGAGTTGAAGTTTACCTTTTTTGTCAAGTTTTCTAATAAAATATACCTTTAATCACCTCTTAGTGCTGTTCATTTGGCATGCATATCACTTGAAATTAACTCTTCTGTTCAACAACAAAGAACAACTTCTGTTCTTTCAAAAGCTGCTCAAAAGCTGACGTCTTCGTTTGGAGATGCGTACGCAGATACTACCTTGGATCCAACTCCTATTCGTATAATTATCATACCTTTCCACACGCGGTTCTTCCGCTTTTGGAATGAACTGCGCCCATCCGCTCTAATTGGGATGGATGTCAATTACTAGCGCTCACTACCCTCTGCCTCTCTGCGTGGATAACCTTTGTATTTCAAGCTTTACGACTACTATCGCTGTTAGGTATAAGTTCATGAGATGGCTGGCTCCCAGCAAACGAGGTCTGCCTATGCTTGGCTTGAACCTAGACAAGTGGTAAAGCCTAGAATAAGTCAATCGAGCTGCAGAGTACCTTCGGTACTGCATAGCACTACGGGCTTAACTTGCTCGTAAACGACTCTGATTACTGGCAGATTTTTCCTTTCATCGGCACCACGATCCAAGTGTGTTATAAGACTACACGTATTGACAGAATCTGAAAAAATATTTCAAGCGCAACGTTCGTTCGGCACAATGACATTTTCAAGCAGGCCACTCTTTAGGCCACCTTTCTCCTAGCTAAGGCCTGACGGAGAACCTAGGATCTTTCAGCACTGCCTAGTAAGCGGGCCGTTTTTTCAGCAATACATGTAGCTAAGCTACAGTCGGTCATTAACATTGCTTAATTTTGTCGCTTCCCGGGTTTCTCCGGAGTGTTTTGCAGTGGGCTGAGAATTAGCGTCATTTCGTATTATCTGATCATGCTCACCCGGACGCATCTTGACTAATTATCGTTTGAGAATACTCATATGTATGGTCGGGTTTGATTTTATATTAGCCGCCGCCATCATTACTTCATTTCGATTTGTACGACTCCGGCGCACTGCTTTGGGATCGCCTGAGCGTTCATTTTAACCATATCGGAGCGCGGGTTCTAGAATGGTGGGATTAACTATAATTTACGTATTTTGCTATCGCGCGAATCATTTAGTAAATAAGTATGTTCCTGGCTCATTAAGCGTGCGGGGCTTACCACCTCGGCTCGTGCAGCTGGTAGCTTCGAAGTAGTATCTCAAAAAAACATACGGATTGTATTGTCGTTGTTCTTGGAATAAGTCGAAAAAAATTTTCACATGATTTGATGAAAAATGACGTCCATTTTCTGTGTATTTTTTATTCTTATTATTCAATGATCTCCATCACGCTTCGGCTGCACTTTTATGATTCTATCCTAGCATGAGAAATTAATTTTCCAACAGCCTAGCTATAATTAGCGTATTAACTGGAATAGTTTGCTTGTTCATTGAGCTCTTCCAAATCTCAACGCAATACTTGTCATTTCGATGTGCATGAGTCAACCTTAGCGTACAGATCGGTAGATCTAAAACCACTAATAGTTCGGATTCAGTGGCATTAATTTCTTTTGCCCCATCATAGTACAAAGTCTGGTCGTTCCGTTAATAGTTTGTTCTTAGCATGACCTGTTTCAAGCGATTGTTGTACATGTCTCTCCGTGCATTTTCATGCTTTCAAACAGCTCCTGCTTGGTGTGTATACGGATCCTTCCATCATCCTGCCCGTCGACATCGTGTAAACGCACATCGTCTCCGTGCACGTTGGTCTCCATGCTCCTGCCTTGTGTGGTTTCGTCGTCGTTACTATATTACGAACGTCATTCACGATAGCAACATCATCGGTTTTCGAAGCACCAGGGCCTGACTTGGATGGTGCCGCGCCTGAGCGGGCCAATTCTTTCACAGTTGAGTTGTTAACCAACGCTGAATTAAACATATTTATGAATGATGAGCGTATCTGTGCTCGGTGGATTATCTGTGTTAAACTGACTCGAGGTCTTGCGTTGTTTCGAATACCTTTTCTCCCTTTTGAGTTTCGCTTCTGGAAAATGAAATTTCAATGAGCACTTTTTTGTTTACAATAATCTTGGGTTCTATATGTGCGTCTGGATCAGTGAGCAGCCATTAACAGGTTAGTGCGCCTTAGCAGTTTCGCAAGAAGCTTAGGCGTATTACATTGCAGTTGAAAAGATTTAATGCGTTATAGAATGCACCAAACGAATGTATGGCCATCGGCGGTGAGTGCATTCAATGGAGGGCATAAATAGTGGCTCAAAAATCAAACCGAGAATGGAAAAATGTCCATGTCTTCCAGAAATAGTTATTTAAGCCTCCGATATGCACAGAGCACAACAATAATAAGAAGGAACACTAAATTTGAATTCATGTACACAAAATATGGTCTTTTCATCTTTTGTAGTTATTTTTCCAATTGATGCTACATATCTCGCAGTTTTCCCAATATGCTACACATTTCAACAAAAAAAAAAGAGGACGTATCGCAATTTCATTGCCGAACCTCGTCAGAGTTAACGCGGCAACCAGCTGTCGCCAATATCTCAAATATCACATAGCCAAATTTGAAATATACTTTGTTTTCCCAATGGCAATGTAATCTATTCCATTTAATAATTCCCGCGCAAGGGTGTTGGTTCACTCAGATGTTCTGTGGTACATTTTAGTACCACAAGAAAGACTGTGTCTTCGTTGATTCGGTACCATGTAGCTGCATATGGGATTTCACCTGAATCGTTTGATTTTTGGTATTCTTGCACGTGCCAAAGCTAGCAGTGAGCTAGCCAGCTAGCTTCGTTCCTGTAGACGTAGGCTGTTCTCGTCGTGGCATCTATTTCGTTGCTATAAATTGTCAGGAACCTATTTTGTCGACCTTCTGTAGTCACATTCGAGATTTGCCCTTCAATATATGTGTCATGTCGGCCCAGACTCGCGTTTTCGTTGACAGAGAAGTAAGGCGATATATGCTCATGTTTGTATAGTTCCTTCACTTCGCGGTTTGTTACACAAATAGATTTGTTTATTAGTAATTATAATTATATTAAAAACACAACATGCTTATTCTTAAGCAACGTTTAGTTCTAGCCAATAACAAAGTTTAAACATTGCTCCCGCAAATAATAATACAAACATATTGACCCGTAGCACAGATCGACAGGCAGCACAACTCAGACAAAAAGCCCATGTACAACCAACAGCCGAATTAATACAGATTTTGGCAGCTAGATCGAGAACAAAGGCATCAACCAGTGAACATTTGTTTGTGTGACTGTAATCAATACCTGCAACGAAAACGTAGAGTTTTATTAACAGACAATACCTGTTTGTTTCTCGACAGAACTCGATTCGTTCCATGCCAGAAAGACATAGGTAAGCGAACCCTTTCAACGTCAAAACGTTACGGACTTCTTCATAATGAGTTCGTTTTATTAAACCTCAGATCGAATATTAACGCCGTGTACTGCCAATATGATACGGTTGTCTATTAAAATTATTTTCGACGACTCATCATCCATAGATTGATTTTTACTTGCCCGTAAAAAAATATATGGATATGACAAAAGCATATCTACCATAAGTGGTACCGGATCCAATTAGGGTAAACCAATTTTACCTCACGTCAAATAGGCTGCCCTTGTTTTTCAAGCAGTGTAAGGAAACACGTCGAAATAGGTTCAAATCAGTCGGCTGGGGTACCGCTAGGACCACACGATACGAAACGTAAAATGCTGATCCTTAAGCTTTAAAAATACGACATGATGGCGAAAGCGGTCCAATGCAAGTAAAATCCAACGCAAGCCAAAGTGCTTCTAATACAGCAGTAGTTTTGGTGGAGTATCTGATGACGTCTCTGAAAAATTTCAGGGAGCGCTTTGTAATAGTTTATCGTATATTTGTGTTTAGGGCAGATGCCGACTTAGAAGCGTGTTTTTTTCATTAAAAAATATAATACGTCACATCTACGCTGACATGCGTGTAGTCGATGGGGAAAATCTAAAATATATGAAAATTATTTATAGTACTGAATATAATACGGTAGCGAGATAGATATAGCTTGGGACGTTGGGTACACATTCATCCGATACCAACTTGACAGTTAAGTTTTATCACTTAGATATTAATGAATTCCCCTGGCTTAATGTATTGCTAATGGGTTCGTGTTTTACCATGGGCCACATTGTTAACCGTAGCCGCACTGGTGTCGGGCAATTTCAGTCTTAGGGCAACGAAAATGATCATGAATATGTTTTCATTATCTAATGCCGTGACAAACGGGGCGAACATTCGATTGACAGTGCTTCTTGTTGCCTACCGGTTATCTAACCGCATTTTTTAACATGTCTTATTTTCCTTGAAAGCTACTGCATTGAGAATATCCACTGCTTTTTTGAAAAGAATCCTGGTTGTATTGCTTTATAAAACAAACGTAAGGCAGAACTACGCCTGTTGTTACACGCTGATGTTTATATAATGTTTGATTAGACCTTTTAGAATCCGGTGGCCCGAGAGAACAAACCGGAGCTTTTTCAATGGTCTGTTAACCTAGGTTTCGGAAAAACAGAAGTGTAGAACAGCATGAAAATTGGTACTCATAAAGTAAAGACGAAACGTTCTTTCTTTTCTTACTATAAACATACTTTCCCCTTAAATATAGTAGCTGCAGCGAGCCTTGTGTGTGGCAGGGTGTCTTTGGGTGCTAATTAATATATAGCTAAAGCACATGTCGATTCCTAACGTACAAAACGATAATGTTTATCGGTAGTTTGTAAACACTATATACCGACCTCGTATCGATCAAGCTTACCACATACGTTCAAAAAAATAAGTTGGTTTGAATGACCCTGACAGAAACAAGGGCAAAATGCTCCCTGTTATGCTAAAGAAATTGTCTTATACCTTTAATGGCACGTTATAGGAACACCACTGAGCAATAAGGGGCAATGGAAAGAAATGAACAGATTTCACGTAAGCGCTACCCATATAAGTGGCAAACGCAATACATAACAACAAAGCTACCGTAGTCGGAATTTACATGAAATTTTAATGGACTCCAGCATCAATTTACTTCTGTACAGTTCTTTAAGCGAAACTGTACGTCTGGCCTATCGCGAGAGGTTGATTAAAACTACCCCATGCCTTACCGGTATGTACGTTGAAAGGGATGAACTAACAACAAGGAACACATGCCTATATCTTTATTATTATTTTATTTCTATTATTATCATGTGGCGATCTATAGAGAGATACAAAATAATAATATCTATGTACATTTATATTATTTGTTCAACTCTAGATGTAATCCTAATTACCACGTCAAATCGAGAAAACATACCAACATTTTTTCCGAGGTTTTAGTAATGTTAGCAGCCTGTTCCAAGTCTACAAATACGCGAAATTTTTATGAGTTAACTTATTTTTAACAAGTTCAACTGTAACAGTTTATAGATTGTGCGATGAAACCAGTCGTACAATATAAGTAGCAAATATTGCACGAATCAAGTCATAACATTTCCGCACAGAAATGCCGTCCAAATATTTTAGCTGTTATCCCTTCAGTCAAGCTAGATTCTTCTTAGAATCAGTCATTATTAGGCAGAGGTGTGATCTCCTTCTGATTTGTGTCCTCTCTGCAGCTTCAGGGAGGGCAGTTCTGTAAAGGGTATGGGGCATGCATGGAGGTAGCCCTGAAGAGAAGAGGCAGTTAAACTACTTTCAAAGTGCCAGTTGACATCAACTGCAGGAGCGATGATGGCTGACAGAAGTTTATATATGCCTGAGCGAGTAAGCCCGAGACTGAGTTTCATTTTTGCGGATTGCGTAGGTCAGGCTGGATAGCTGAGAGCTGAAGAGGAGCGCGTACTGCTCTCAGCTATTCTTGAGAGTTGCCTTAGGACGACGACGACAGTTACAACTCAGCGTTCTTGAAGATGACATGAAGGGCCGGCATTCTTTTAGCGAACGGTGCGCTGTTGTCCCCGTTGCCTAGTGCTGCTGGACCTTAGATCCTTGGCTGAATGTTGATAATGGCACAACCACTTTTCAGAGTTGTCCGCTAAACTCGGAGACTTGCTTCGTTGAGCAATACGGAATTCTGGTTAGAAAAACGGAAAGAGAAAAGCGGACGTCCGTGGAGACGACGAAGATAGAGAAGGCAGAGGATCACGAAGATAAGCGGCGCGACCCCTTTATTGCACCCAATAAATACGAAGCTATATTTTCCCTCCATGGTTCCACATGTATCGGCAAGCTCGATACGGGCGTATTACCTCGAAGATATCTTAATTTTTATGGTGAGGAAAAGCAAGTGCAATGTCCACAAACAGAAAAGACAATACACAATAGTCTTCATCTCGAACATTATCGAAGGCTACACATCCCAAATACAACAGCAAATGATGAATACCTATACAAGAGTAAGAATAATGATATATTACTACAGAATGCAATGGTCTCGGCTATGTTTCATTTTCGGCAATAAACATTTTAAAGGTCTCTTTTTCCTGTCACCTTTCTACCTGTCTCTGTCCCTGCTTCCCTTAATTTTCTATGGAAGTCTTATGGTGCGTATCAGACGAACAGAACCGCTCTTCCGTTGGCCACGTGGAGTACCGTTTTAAAGACAGAGCGTAATACAACGTCTGTAATTTCTTACGGAAATTTTCTCCTGAAGTTTCTACCTAGAAACTTGCAGTTTTCTAGAAAAACTGCAGCGCAATGACGATCTGAGCGCGCATTGTTTTGTCGCTTAGCCATTCTCCTTTTTCAAGTGCACCGTCTGTGCAGGGAAATGTTCGCCCTTATGCCATAGCAAACATGTAATATGTTTATGCGTAAATTCAATTGATTGCAGCAGGCCGAGGAGCAAAAATACGATCGAATTTGGCCCAGTTCTGTTTCTAACACTTGCATAGAAAAAGATTTGTATACTTTTTAATTAATCACGTTAGTGACGTGCCGAAATTACGTTTGCAAGCCATGGTATATTGTTTTACGCTTAGTATTCCTGCTAATATGTGGACTGTACTCTTGTCTCGTTATGAAGCACTTAGACAGCAAACGTTTCTGCTTCTATGGTGAACAACAAGGGCAAGTCTCGGATACGATCCTATTATTGCATACATATAGGGATAGACGTGTACATAAGTTTTTCCGTACGATTTTGTTTGCCTGATGATAGAAACGATTTCTTTAAACAAATCTTTACGATATGGCAGGCGCAATCCCGTATGAAAGGCAGTGATAAATGACGGCCAATCTCTGGCAGCACGAAGCTTCGAGCCGAAACTTTCCAGGGAACAACTGCTGATGCACCCGCCAGGTATTAAGCCTTAGACCTGTCAGAAAAGCAGGAAGGAAACAAATCGGCATTCACTACCAGCGTCATAGTTCTGTTTTCTTTTGCACAAAAATTGTCCACAGTTTGTTTCCGCCGCAGATGAGCCTGCCATTACGGCCGTCGCTGTTTCCGCCGCCGCCGCCTCCGCAGTCAGCCAAGGCAGCCACACGCCTCTCGTTATTTTGTTATCGTTACCTACAGTGGCCACCGATAGTGATATGTACACTTATGACGAAAACTCACAAAAGAGATATTACTTGGATCTAATCTATTTTCTAAAGTTAAGTATCCGCAAAATGGGCACGTAACAGCTACATATAGTTATTGACTTATAACTTACGTATGCCGCTAGTATTAGTATCATAAACGGCCCCACGATGTAAAGCAAAAGAAGCTGTTCGATGCAGGAGCAAGAAGACAAAGTCGGTGTATCGTTTCCACTTTGAGGAAAAGCTCGTTTGGCTACCTGCTTTATTCATTACTCCCAGGAAAATAAGTCGCTCGCTTATACATAGCATTAATATTGATAAATATATTTGAAGGAACAAAGAACGAAACCAAGGTTTAGCTCACCGAGGTTGCAATGCACCGATGTTATTAAGACGATGGCGTCAAATCTAGCAATGTCTCGTTTTTGTTATAATTTAGTTAATCATACCGTAGGAGCACATACTTTGCAAATCATTGCTGTTTTCAGTTGCAAGATAAACATCCGTGCCGTTTATTGTGTAAACTAAAAGTGCACATAGATCGAAGTTACTCGCTCAGATACACAAAGACCTATGCTGCTTCATGATTATGTATATATATATATATATATATATATATATAGGATACAAAAATGCAGAAGTAAATCTAACTTTATATTACCTTGCATATCGTACGATCACCAGCGTGCGGTAAACCAGTCTGTGAAGACTATGGCTGAGTCAGTAGAACTTGAAATCTACACTAGAACTTTTATAAGTAAATAAGCTTTTTTTTTTTTTTTTTTTTTTTTTTATATATCCTATTAGATTTACGTTGAAAAAGGTATGCAGTAAAAGTGCTTTTAAATGTCAAGTAATGTAATTAGTCAATTGAAAACTCGTCGACGGGCGTTAGTTAAACGTTGGTCTAATGGGAACAGTTATATTATGCAATATCAGAAGAGAAAACTGAGGAAATGTCCTTTGAAACGAATGAGCTTTAATGAAGCCTCAAAACTAGTTTGTTGTTTTGTTTTTGGAATTGTTGCCCTATTCGAAGGTGCTTCATGGAGTAATCTACCTACGTCGATAAGAAAGTTTTAATAAAGGAACAAGATCCGTCTGTTATCAAAGACCTTTACTCTGCAATATCGATAAGCCTAGCGTACTAATAGACCAGTTAGCGGAATAACATGAGGCCGTAACCGACGGCTTCAATAGCCTATTGCGCATGCGCATATAGTTCGAGTATCAAGTCTACGGTATTATTGTTGATACCACTATGTATGTACTTTGTAAATTTAGGTAGATGAAGGAAAACTGACGAAAACGAAAAAAATGTTTGTTCAAAGTTTTTTTTTTGCTCCGATATAGTTTTTATCAAGTTGAACTAACAATAAACCAACTTTTTTTTTTTTGTTTTTTTTTTTTACTGTAAATACTACCAACAACGTTTAAATTATGTTCATAGAAATATTGTCTTCACTTCTAGCTGCCGGATGGTCGTTAAGTAGATTTGTATAAACGTGAACTGCTCGAATGATTTAAATATTGAATGTATATATTTAGGCACTATATTCTGTTCACAATCATCTATTGACGTTATGGTCATGCGGAAGAGAGCGAATCTACAATTGGTTTCAGAAAAAAAAAAAAAAAACAAAAAAAAGGTGTGAGTTGTTATGGTAAAGCTAATTGTTAAAACTAGTATGTACAGTAATGATAAAGCACTTTATGTTAGACATACTTTATACGCATACCCAAAAGCACAAGAAATTAGCTAAACACATTAGATACGTACATATAATTAGGTTGATGGAAAATTGTTGACTTCGTATCCCCGAACGTTTACCAAATTGACTTCGAAAAACAGCAACATGCGTGCGGAAATAATACATGTACTCCTTTCGGCGAACACTTAATGCATTGTTGCATTTCTAGCAATACGATTAAATAGCTCTACAGAATCTACCGAAGGTAATCTCGAGCTTCGTGCCCCCTCCTAATGCTTCATTGAATGTAAATGCTGCCGGGCACAAATACGTACATGCTCTCACATACAGCTAAAACGTTTCTAACAATGAGGTGCTTCAGGCTTTGAACCCGCTGCAATATTGGACAGTGGCCGGTGCCTTAGAATATGGGTTTGAGCATAATCGTCATAATAGGCCTGAAGGCATTCTTTCTTTTTCGCCGAATGAACTAACTAGCGTGTACATACAGCGGCAGAATAAACAACGCCTTCCGGGGTCGGGGTTAGCTTCACAGCTAGCCCTGTCCTTTTCGTGCTTGGCTAGAAGTACCAGCCATTCATACATTCAATAAGGAGTCTTCCGCAGGACAGAACTTGTCAAAACGTCGTTCCTTTCACAACAGAAGCAAAAAGGTTCCTCCAGTGAATAGTTAAACGACAATTTGACTCAAGGAAGCCGCATTTGCGAACTGCAAGCCTCGGAAATTGAATCGCAGAAGTGATTGATGTATGGAGCCTTGAGCTGGATCCTAAAGTTACGTGTTATATTTTTTGTATATCGTCTTTTTCTCTACATATAACATAATTGTCAGAACCAAACGATGCATGCCATGAAAAAGCGATTGTTAAATAAATCTAGGTTATGTTGTGCTTTGTTTCAAACGAGACAAACTCATTGTCACCGGAAGAATGGTAGGTAACTTCAGCGTCCTTCTCTTTAGTTACCGAATAATCTAAAATATTGATGATGCATATTATGATTTTTCTCTTTCAGGAATGATGGATCATAAAACGATTGAATAGGCGTCGCAATTTATCGAAATGTTTGATCAAATTATGGATTCTGATACAGTCGCTATGTTGGAGTAAGCTGGTCTAGCCAATTGAATTGGATGTATATGCATACATTTATATTGTAGCGTCGTAATACTTAGTGGTTACGTATTAAAGGCTGACCGTACTTTGTATTTTATATACGCTCATAGTTATACTCGCCCACACAAGAAAACTAGTGTCTATACTTGCATGATCTATTGTTATACCAGCCAAAAAATGTCTTATCAAGCTACTGGTCCATATAGAACCGCCCCTTATTATTCCCGTGCCTTTGGCCTCTCTATTTATAGGACGCAGGTGTTCTTCCACCCAAATGATTCCCTCGAGACGCATCTTTGCATGTAGGCGTATGCTGGCTTGCACATTCAGCTTGATTACAGGTGTGAAGTGCTACGTCAATGTTTCTGCGCACTAAACGACGGAGCAACAATCGTCTCAAAACTCCTCTTTAGCTTTTGTCGCCGTCAGGGAGCTCCCGAAACTACCGCGGTATTGTGAACCACCCCATGCATTCCCATTGATGCAAAATGTAATATGCTAAAAAGGCAAGACTACTATTACAGGTTTTGTCGCCAATTAGAAATATACGACGTGTTAGGAAACCGGCTAACCAGGTTCTGGATCCGTTGAGTGAATAATCAGCAAATACTGGTAGATATTATAACAGTTTGTTCTATTTTGTATAGGTGTCTAAAAAAAGCATTTTACAATACACCTTAGGTCAGGTCATACCAAAGTGTGGTATATGACCATCTATGATTACTTTTGATAAAAGTGAATCGGTCCTATATCGCAGTAGATAACAGAAATATGAACATCGTTATGTAAGTGGGCAATCTGGACTCATTTTTTAAGGTTTCTCTGTGGCGCACACATGAAATCGTGTTCGTGACTTATTACTAGACCCTATTATGGTCAATGCGAAATACGGGTTATTAAAGTTACAGTAAACAATGTATCTATTCTTCCTACACGATACTTTTTTGAGTATGAGCGAACCTGAGCTACAGATACAAGCTAGTCTCTTTGCGATTAACCTAGGTACATTTGACTCGTACATTTCATTGCTTTCAACATGACGCTGACGTTTGAGGAGACTCTCCGCTCTGACCTACCGCTATTGATAAAGCTTAATACGACAACTCTTCGAGTCGTGTATGTTCATCTGACGGTACATTGAGTACATATAAACAAACAAAGCTATTCGATTTAATCAGAATTTTCATTTCAAACGAACGCGGTTGAAAGCAGTATTTTTGGCGTTTCGGCCACTAACAACGCTGATGCTTGCAGTCCTGATACACAGGCAGATTGACAGTGGTACTTGCAGATTAATTGTTTAACAGATTAAGCAATTCTTTTACCGTTGTACTTTTTTTTTCAACTAATATTTCGAGGTTTTTCAGTAAAAAAAAATATGTAGAGTTTGCGATCGTTAAATACACGGGTCGCCTAATGATCTAGAAACATTCTAGCTATGTTAATAGCAAAAAAGAGATAAGTTTGAGTGATTCCACCGACAACCTGAATGTACTATTAATGCTATAATCGGGCTTTCCTTTGCGACGACTAGCCTTTTTAACGCATATTTGTTTTTGTGCTCGGTCGTACGTTGGCACGAGGACGATTTTCTGTGGTGATCTCTATAAACGATTGAGCGTGTCGATTTTTCGCGCGATACATCCAAAGCATTCAATATATATATATATATATTTTTTTTTTTTTGTTTGTAGCGTATCTGGATATTGTAATGCGGTCGGACAACTATGTGTTCGAGAAACTTGAATTGATTTCCAGTATTTTCGGTCTGTCCCGTGCTGACATAAGCTGAACGAAAAGTACTGCCCTGCCAACGAAATTGCCAGCCTGACTACGAGGCAGGTATTTTCAGCTGTTCTTCGTTGCGCGCGGATTCTATCATCGTTGTATATCGCTTCCAGTAGCAGCGTTACAAGACATTCACTGCTCGAAGTGACTGTCATCGGCCGGTAGAGATGAGTTGATGGGTCGCAAAATCATGTGACGCTAGTCACTATTTACTCTCCTACATTCACGTGTTTATATTCCTAGGTTCTACAAGCTTTTAATATACAAAAGATTGTGCGTATGGGACAATCATTTTCATCTACGATTTTCTATTGTAGAAATATAATAATATTACTTAATATAATATCGACTGCATTAACAAACAGCTGAATAGACTGCTTCGCTATAAATATGTGTCAGGCAGTAATCGTCGATCTGCCACAACGTCTACTGAATCACCATGTATATCCACGCCAAACGAGCCATTCGTTGCTTTTTATAATTGGCATCTCCCGCGGATTGCGCAACTATATTTGCCCCTTTCGCATCTTTCCTATCTATTACCTAGTGTCAGTGTGTTTCTTTATAATCAGCGCTTTATTTTACTCATGTTTTTTTTTGTCATCGCGCACGCACTGCATACGTCGTTAGGTAATTTTTTTATAGCCCGTGTCCTTCTTCGGCATTCTACGATCCGGCGTTATTAGCTGCCCCTGGTACGCGTTCACCGTTTGAATGTGACGTCCTACTAGTGCCGACGTATAAAACGGGAAAGAGAATTGTGGACTAGGGGTGAGCGGAGGCGAGGAGTGGCGAACGATCGTCCGATTAATAAAAATCTCAGTAGCAGTAGAGACAACAGGGGCGGCGGTAGCGATATATCATGTCTACTACATGTACGCCATGAAGGGTTTAGAGGAAGAGAGAAAGCGGGGACGAAAAGAAGGCTAAGCAATACAGCTATATTATCCTTAGTGGTGATGCGACAGCCCCCAAGGGTCGCCGCTGCGATACTTATTTATATAGGTCCTGGCATAGCCGGTATACGGGCTACAGGATCATTACTCCATTATTCTACAGCCGAGACTCTCTGACCATTTGCTCAAGCGGTCCTTGCTAAAGGCCCCCGCAGGCATCACTTACCGCAGCATATCTAACGTCCTAAAGGGAATGAAGCAGCTTGTCACAAGGGGAAAACGTTATCATAAGAGCTTGGTTTAAAAGGACGCTCATCATAAAGCGGTTACTGGATTTTCTGCACATAGACCAACGTCAGTTCCACTCAACTAAAGGCGGAGCGCTAGTGAGCAGGCTCATGGACAGATCCTTCAAGGCTGCAGAAATAAAACTAGGAAAGGTTTAAACAGGCCAAATCAGGTCAGGCGACAGTCTATCTATGGCCATTTACAGACCGAAGGCAAGAACGACACGTGAGCCGTACACCGCACAACACCGTTTGAACAAGTAGAATGCAAAAAATTAATAACAGCTTTTTTCAGTATCCCACATTTGGGCATAAAAAATAACAACGATGCAGTACAAAGGGTGATAATAGTAACAAGAACATTAACGAGTACTAGGAACAAGTCTGTGAAACTGAACGAGCTGAACCACGGAATGGGTTAATTTATAT
>NW_019213465.1:150657-171799 GCF_002532875.2 Varroa jacobsoni
ATATACATACATACATATATACATGATTAGGTACCTAGTACATATGTTTGTATGGTACGAACATATATATCTATAATATATGCTATTCAGCATATAACAACTGTTCGAAAGTGGTATTTCCAGATCTTTCTGCTAGTAACACGTGCCGTCCTATCTGCTGTTTAGAGGTACATTTTAGAGCAACGAAACGCGTGTTTTTTAATAAGACTTTGCAACGTTTCCATATGTTCTATGTACACATTCGATCGTGCTTTGCTTCTTTGGAAAAGGAGACAAAGTATCAAAGAACGCTCATGTGCCAGTGTTGTAGAAGGCTTCTGGAAACCAGGCCAGAAGGTGCCCAGTGTACGAGTGGTACCAATAGTTTCGCGACGGACGAGACAGCCTTAAAGGCGACTCTGATCCTAGTGCCTAGTGGCCGCAAGTACGAACGAAAAACTCGGACAAACAACGCAACTTATGTTAAACAATCATCGGGTCACCTCGAGAGAGCTTTCACTATAGGTAAATAACTCAAAAAGCGCTGTCGGCCTGCTTCGAAAGATTCTTCGGAGCTAAAAGAAAAGTTCACAGAGAGGGATGCACCGAATTTTTAGCAAACCCAACCAACAACTGTCTTAATGCATTTACAGAAAAGCCCAAACCCTATATTCAATAAGTCTAGTTGCTTGTGATTTTTCCCAGTGCTCAAGGAACATTTGAAAGGCAAAAAATGTAAGACTACTGAGGAAGTCTAAGGAAAACCAAGAGAAAAGCTAAGGTGCATGTTTACAATTAAGTTCGAAAACTCTTCTGAAGACTCGAAAAAGACAACTGAGATTTAAATGATCAGGTCTTATACAGTTGATCTTTTCTTGGCACGATAGTCCCTCAGGAACCCTTAATGATGATGAAACGTGACAAATAATACATTGTATGCGTTATGGCTTCATGTACCACGTATCACTGTGTTATAACGTTGTTTAATAACAGCACGCGTGTCTCTTTAGCGTGAATCAGTATAGTGGCTCTAATGAATAGACTGTTTGTTTCGGTATCTTTTCATTCTTTGATGAGCATGGACCTGTGGTATGCTCCTTAAAATGAAGAAATCTATCCATTGCTCATATTGGTGGTAGAAGGTTTTCAGACAGTTTACATGGTGCTACAGGGAAAAACTATGATATACTCTCTAGAATGTATCTAACTTTCATATGGAAAAGATGCAAGTGAAGATATTTTGGTCATTTTCTTAGCAAGAGGCACCATTTCGAGGCGTGGTTAACAGAAATGTTATATTAAGAATAAGAGGCGGCTTCGGAAATTCCGAACGTTTGCAAAATTTCATTTTCTATAAAAAAAGAAGATTGATATCTCACTAGAGGACTTGAAGGACTACTTGGGGCAAAGTGAAAAATATTTTGTAGCCGCAACGGGTCATCGATAAAAAATGTCGTCCCTTGTCGCCACTCCAACAGGGGGTTTTTTCCCCGTCACCAACACGCTCTTGGTTTCGAAGGGTTACCGCCAAATTGTTTTTTTTTTCCAAAACAAAGGCGAAGACCACAACTAAACTTGTTGTAGGGTCTTCTTTACTGGGTACGCCGCCAGTATGACTGATATATTTTATAGACAAAAGATGATACTAATTCGACAAATAGGGCAAAGGCCGAAATCCGATCGCGACAAAATCCTTGTCCATTATCAAAGCTTTCCTAGTACTCTCGGACTAACTGCCTGCGATTAAAGGATTTTTAGACAATTTTTTTGCTAAGGTCGTATTACTGGTAACGCTTTAAGAAAAACAGCAGGAACGTACTGAAAAATTATAAAATTGCAATAACCAATTCAAATATACAAAATCACCATTACGCGGGATTCACCAACACAAGGTTCTGGCCTCCATTTTGAGTAATAGTTTAGCATCAAATCAAAAGATTTAGTAGTCTTCAGTTCAGGTCACTATTAAGCTTGACCAACGTTAATATTGTTACACAGCCTTTTTCTTTGATTTAGCGTATATTCGTTGAAAATTGTTGTTAACATTTGCTACACCTTTCAGCATGCATTCACTGTAGATCGATAATTGTATGTATAATTCTATGATGGCCTTTAGTTTAAACGATCGGGCTTGTCGATAAAGGCAGTTACCGTAATACCTTATGGGGTAACTCAGGGACACATCGTGCTATATAGGTTCGTATACGGGCATAGGTACACGGTTTGTTTCGTGCTGGGAGCCGGCCATCTAACTACTAAGCCGCGATATCGGACGTAAGAGTCGAACGATAGAGGTTTAACCAGGCAGAGATACAACACATTAACAAAGCTATATATTTTGGTTACTTTATTATCAAGCTAGTTACAGTTCATAGCCACTTACTGACGTCTTTAGATGGTGTAATAGAGCAAAAGCCGTCTGTTGCAGAATCGTTGGTTGAACATTTGGGCTTTAAAAAGTAAAATTTCATTCTTGCAACAAAAATATGCCTGGTAGAAGTAAACAAACGTCTTCACGCCCGAGTAGATACACAAAGTTACGTCATTTCCTTTAAAGGACATGATTTCCTTTCGATTCTATCAGGTTCTTTTTGTGAGAAATTTTCTGGAAGAGATGGAGGTAATGATCCAGAAAGCTCGAAATAGGCACTCTCAGCCTCAAAAGCTTTCATCCGTACATACTTTGCGCGTAGCAGTTTGAACATGAATTGAAGACAAAATGGCTGGTTATAAAAATTGTATCACCAAATGTTCAGCGGCTCCCAAGCTAGATTACTTCATCGTAGTGGCGACACCTCATACAAATTTTAAGAGTTCATAATGTAAGGTACAAGTTATCGATTCATAGTTTGGAGTAAATCCTAGTTTTGAAATAGACATATACTTATATTTCCTACCTTACCGAAAGGTTTTCTTATTCTACCTAAGAACGTTCATTAAATATATCGCCTATAGACTTTCAGCCCGCTCTATATTTCGTACAGATGTGCCATTCTTAAATCGGAGAGATATCGATTGTTTTTTTTAGTCGCGTCGGGGGGTGTCTGGAGGCCAAGGTTCGCCAATTATCGATGTGCTAATTTCGAAATGCACTTACCCAGATTCAAGGTGGACGACATGTTTGCAAAGGAAATAACTACATCAAGGCACAAACACTGCTTGGGTTGATGAAAAAGAAAATCTGGGATGTGTTAATGGAGTCCGGTTCAGCAATTTTGTCTCCTTGACAGTTACAAACGTCTTTTGTAGCGATCGACCAATTATAGAAGAAGTTTATGAAATTATTGCGAGGTTGACAGACCGAGTCATCGCCACCACCGAACCACCATCAAACAGAGAGTTAGCTATAGAAAAAGAGAACTCGATATTTGGGCACCGCACGAATTAATGCGAAAAAATTTCGAAGAAGAAAAGTCATATTTCCAACTGTGAGATTCCACAGAAACGGAACGAAATTGGTTACGAGTAACGAAGCATAGATAATATTCAACAATAACGTGAAAATGAAGATAGTAAAAAAATGTGCTCCACAATCTACGGGGAGAGATCATTGTAAGCATGCGCTTCTACTATGATAATGACAGGCCATATACGTCCTTAGTTACTCGAAAAAAAAATAATTAAAAGGACTTAAGGTTTTATTGCGTTCGCTGTACGACTCGTATTTGTACCATTAAACTATTAGCTGTTTCGGTCTTTTACTGTAAAACTCTCTTAGTGGTGTCAACTTAGGTGTAAAAATCACTTGTCACAATTTTCTTCAAACGCCTGAAGTTCTAAGCAGATGTGGCATTACTGATAGCAGCAGAAAGGCATCGATCAAAATGGTGCATCTTTTTAAAAAATATAATCAGTACTTTTTCTTCACAACCCAAGCATTGCTATGCTATCGTGTATCGAATGGTATACTTGTCTATAAATATACCCATACCTCATGCACATATATGAAGAAATATGCTCTGTCCCCATTTGTTTTCGAGGGTAGCCTGCTTGTCGATAGCATTCATATTGCGTATTGATGGCACATGGTGCGCATTAGGAAGGTATTCCATTGTCGAAAAAAGGACCCAGTTCCTTTGCCCACTTCTGCTTCCGGTTTACCGGAAGTCGACATAAAGCCTACACACGTTACATGTGTGTAGGCGCACACACAAAAAAAGAGTGCGTTTATTTTGGCGTAGTCACATGAGGAAGGTCCAACTGTTTTTTTCTATTATCTAAAGAGATTCATCGTGTCGATAATTGACTGAGTGCAATAACGCTATTGAGCTTGTTGTGACGGAAACAGGCCGGCAAAACGGTGGCTGACAATCATGTCATTTCGCGAAACTATCCTATTCTTCTTCATAGATAAAACATTTGAGCAAAGTACGTCCGAAATAGTAACAACAGAAGGCCACTTAATGGTATAATACGACCAGTGATATATCATTGCTTAATTAACTTAATTAAATACGATATCTCGGAAGACTTGAGAATCTGATGTTGACAGATAAGTTCACTCCGCAGTTAATACGACGATAGTAGTTCATCAATTATTTTTAATCTGCCTCGATGATCATTGTTGCTAGCAACAGCATTGAAAAATGCATAGTTATTAAGTCTACTGGCATTTAACACCAGGCTCCCCTATTACGGCCAAATAGGTGTATAGCAAAAGCTCAATTAGAAAAAAATGTCGAGACAATAAAAGCTGGCGGATCGCCATTGGACTCAGAAGGATACATGTTCTCCTACAACTTGAGGAAAAAGCTAGCGTTCCGAATAGCTGAAACTCATCGTTGGTATACTTAAATGGCCGTTGTAGCAAAGCAATAGAAGTTTCATTTTAATAGCCTAAGCATTTTCTACGTTTAGACTACCTTAATCGTATATGATATCCGTTTCAGTGTTTTTTTCATAAAAGTTAGCAGAGGGATCTTTACTCGTAATACTCGTTCAATTCTACAAAGCATCTTTAAGTAGTGCAGGTTAAGCAACGAGAGGGATCGATTAACGCTGTTGATTCTCGCCATTACGGTAATGGTATTCAGCGCAGCGTAAAGCCAAGCGTCACCTTCACGTTAGAATAGCGACCTTTATTTGAACTAAAAGCTTTTTTAGTTTTAGAAGGCTTTTCTTAACGTTTTAAAATAGTTGTCCTAAATATCTGTTTTTCATTATCGGTGCCCTCAGTTTTCGGTCAGAACCTTTCGAAAAGCCCAAGTGGACGGTTCAAAGTTCTGCCCCGAAATATAGCAGCCGGCAGGAACGCAGTTCTTTGCAAAGTTGCCTTTATGTTTTGAGATTTTCGTCCGGTATCGCCGTTAGGCACTCCATTAGACGGTTGGCTGGCTGGCTGGCTGGCTTCGAAACGAAGTCTATCTGTCTATGGCCGGGTTCGAATCTAGATCACAAGGTGTCCCTAAGATTATGGGGCAAATACGTTCCGTACTAACCTATCACGGGACCTTATAGAATGATCTAAATGTCGTCAATGGGTTTTATTCATGCACAATGAACGAACACTGAATTAGAAATAAGTCTCGGAAAGCACTTCCGCAATAACTCATCAGAACGGGGTGTCTTACTTGTATACGACCATACTACCCAGCGTTTAGGAATGGCCACTTACTTATACATAATTCTAATGAAATATTTTCCCCTAGCCGCATCACGAATAGGGTAGGCATTCACAATTACCGATACGTATGTTTCTCTAGAGATTCTGCAGTAGATTATAATCTCGTCACGTTTATAGGACAATTTTTTCGCGCAAAGTTTCTATGCGTCACCTGTTTAACATAGCAGCTGTAATTACTGTTGCAGCAGCAAGTAGCGGAGTTATCATTTTGTTCATCGTATGACTTTTCTACTTGGCAAAATGTTATCCCTTGAGCTGCTAAACTCTCTACGGCAGGCCTTGAATTGACCTACCTTACTCTGTTGCTGGTTCCTTCAATGCGTCCTTCAATGCACTGACTGCATCCGCTATTCAGATACAAAATACATGGAGAGATCGATTTTGAAAGAGGAAATTTTCCGCATATCAATATCGCTGACAGTCCGCGCCTTTCATTGCTAACAATACTTTTCTGAAATGAAACTATCGTCTCTGTCCCTAGACCCCTTGAAAAGATCATGCCTCGCTATTCAGTCCAGTTGGCCATTCGCTGTTGTCGTCGTCTGGTCAAAGACGACTAAAAGTTGCTAAACTGGATCAACGTTTCATATCTGTCCCGGTCAGCCACAAGTTCTGTCATCACACACAAATTCATCTCGCTAATGCAGCCGTACGTCCAATACGGCACAGATCGACGCGATCGGTGCCGACGAACGAGGCATCGAATTCTCTGTGCTGTTTGGTGACATGTCAGCTTTATCAGAGAGAGAATGAGCGCAGATCTTCTATTCATCAAAATCCCCATGAAGCCAGCATATCACAAGAGATTATTAACACCTCAGTAGGTGCCTGATTTTGCCGACCTGAGAGAACGGCCGTATACTAAGGTCAAGATGAAGATGGACAGCATTACCTAATGGCATATCTCTGATGGTCTGATACACTTCTATGTACGACTCACCTGTACATTGCCGCTTCTTTATGACTGGGCAAACCGCATCCTTAATCCGCTCGTTTGTTACTCTTTTTCACTGAGTCTCTCCGTTCTTTACCTGAGACTCATTCAGTGTTCGCTGTAAAATGGAGCTAATTTAGCAACGGTTAACCATCAGGTTCCATCGACGGATGCAATGTCCGAATCGTACATAGAAATCGTGGCTTCTGTATGTGTGACATACATTTTTTAGGCCACAAATAAACGCACAAAGCGATAAAAGTCGCGGGACGTCTATTGCTTACGCCTTAGATATACACTATCGTAGGAGAAGATCTATAAAGATAATGTATGTACCAACATGACGGTGTCAAACAACGAATTGATTCGGCTGTCAGAATGAGCCGTTTACTTTAGCAACGTCAAACATCGTGTTAGATCATCTGGGCCAAAGAGCGCCTTCCGACATTTATAAAAATTAAGTACCGTTTACTATTTCTATATACCATTCCAAAAGATTTCAACGCAATCACTATGCCTGTATATGTTATAGAGATTTCTCGCTAACTGAATCGATACTATCTCAAATCATTTTAAACTTTAATCCCTCAGTACACAGATAGAGAGGATTGTCTCTCTTACTCGCAACGCAATATTGGAAACGAAAATAATTGAATATAGTCTTTTTATTCGTTACATGATAAAATTGAGCCTATATAAAAAGCAGATCGCTCCGTTTAAAATACTATTGAAAAAGTAGATCATTGTATTTAATTAAGCACTAGCTGAAAAACTGTATAAAAATTCCTAGTTTATATCTTTCTACTTTTTTTTTTTTTTTTTGCCTAAATTGGGTATGCCATACGCTTAAATAGTTCTAGGATCGTTTGCAAGAACCTAATTGCACCAGTGCTCGATGTTATTATAACGTTAGTTGCCACTAACAGGCATTTCATTGGTAGACGCACTTAGTGGTCCTGTTTCCTAAAAGCCCCATTAAACAAGCGAGCGAAATTGCAAAACAGCAGGACGGAACATCACAGTACAAGTGGTCCTTTGATATCTTCTTCAAGCAGTTTGGTACGGGTCGCTCAAACAAAAAGCCTCGGATATGAAGAGCTCGACATTATCCTCCCCATATCCTTGCCTTTTTCTATATGCGGAGAGTCTACTGCAACATCGTGAACAGAATAGAAAGCAGTCGCTTTTCTACTGAAATCACAAGAAAACGTTTGAGAGTTATGCTTAAGCGCAAATCTCTTTGAAAGAGGGTGTCCGTGAACGGTGATAGCCTATTCGCGTGTGGTGCGTATGCTGTAAATTCCATTCCCCAGAACTAAGCCAAGTTGAGCCTTATAGGATCATATTTGCACACGTATCCTTTCGCGGTTGAGAGTACTAAGAATTACTGCTATTTTTAACAAACTACCCAGACAACAATCAGGTCAATTATATTTTATTTATAATATGTCACGCATGCTCTAAGATGCTACACTTACATTGGTACCCGTCTAACCAAAAACGAATCTACGACAGATTCCCACAGGGACTTCATCAGAATCCTATGGTCCCTTTAACTACAGGACGCAACTGAGGCACGATTTTCATCTTTAAAACATGCCACAGTACACAATTGTTTTTAATGCACACTGCGATCGGTGTCCCACGATTTGAATCTGGAGCATTTTGCCCCATGCAACTATTGAATGCGCAACACCTTCCGTTACATCAGGGCGAAAGCACTCAGGGAGTCTGGAAAACCTACAGCAAAGTATTACAACGGCAAGAAGCCATATCTTTACATACAGGAACCCCTCTGAAGCTGAATCTGACCAAGAAGGGTCAAACAAATAATTACTACAAATACATTTTGTTTTTTGCAGAAACAGAAGATAGCTCACCATGACCTAATTCGCATAACAAAGCATTAAAATTTGATGTTCGTGTGCCTACGTCATCGGTTTACAGTTTACGATGATAACAACCGCTAGTTTATATTAAAACTATTAGTACATAGTCAGATGCCTGCAAAACTAACCTTTTTACCGTTATCAAACGCGGATATAAGATTTAGAAAAACACAAGGCAAATTGAAAACGGCCCAAAGTAATAATACCCAGTATCTTAATAGCATTCAAAGCGATGGAGTTGTTTTGCAAGTACACACACATTCCCTAGAATTCGGTTTCAGTTTAGGAACTAAATATCACCAGACTTAGGAAAGAGTTGTCCTGCCATAAGTACCAGGAGCTTAAATATATTGAATGGAAAAGATAAAAGCTTTAAGAGGCTATAGTGATAATATACCCTCAGGTGCCCAACAGGTAACAAACTTACGAACATGGTTGCTCCTTGACTGTCCAGCAAGTGTCTATGGGTAGCAAGCGATAGCAAGTGTCTATCTACAGCGGATCTATGGGTCACGAACACCAAATGAATGCCAATAACGTGCATCAGTTGTTTTTTTGTGCATCACTGCATGTATTGCAGTAGCCATACTGGTCCTAAAGGCGCAATGCTATGCACATTTACAATATAGACACGCGTAAACTCTAGTATCAGTGTGGTACAAGGCACTGAGATGTATCTACATTCAGTGCGTAGCTTAGTACAAGCGGAACGGTTGATTTAGAACCCATTTTAAAGACCATATCAAATAAAATTTTAGAAGAGAACATAGTGAGGCCTGTTTTAAGGTTTTACCATCAGTTGCTTGGTAGGTGAAGATAACGCCATCGAGCGAAAGAAACTCGCTTGAAAAGTAGAAGAAAAACAATTGAAATTTTCGTTTAAACAATCCTTTTACTCGATTTGACATGAAGTAATAGCTATAAGAACGCACGACGTTTACGTGAGCCCAGTGCACTGGCTACAAAATCTGAAGCTCCCTTATAAACTGGCCGTGATCACTTGATTAAAGCCGGCAGAAGTCAATTATTCAAATAGAGAGAAAGACGGCAGGCGTACTACTTCAGCGTCTAGCACCGATTCCGTTGCATGATCATACATGTATGTATGGCTTCAAATTGCTAACAACATTTATACTATTAGATCGAGACACAGACCCCAAGACAGGAATTGTGTACATTAACTTGTTATGAAACTTATAAAATTGCCATTTCATTTGTTACGAGAGTAACGTCTAAAGTTTGAATTAAAAAAAAAAATAACAGAAAAGCGCTTTGACACAAGCTTTCATCACAAGCTCTAACAGTTCGGAACGTTCATCACTTATACACCGTCAAGTAATTAGAGGATGTTTCTTACGATCTTCTAATCTTTCTCTATAAAATGGCAATCACTGTTACGCATATTTGCATAATCTGAGTCCCGCAGCAGGACTTTTTTTTTGCATACAACAAGACCTTTCATCAATTGCTAGTAGATCTGATCGGCTCGAACTCACCTGACCATGTTCGTATGAAGGCTATTTTCCGTTTGATCTGTCGCAAAGTAAATAAACAATGACTTTAGTGTTCCGTCAAGGTGAACTAGCGTGGATGTCGCCTAAGTCTGCCGATACCATCCGGATGCTATCAGCGCTTTTAGATGTACTAATACAGTGTGATTGTGGTGATAACAACGAAGTTATTTCGGGGCACCATGGCCTTCCTGTTTACAACTAACAAAATCATAGAACTACGACAAGTTCAAGAAGCTGAGCTTCGTTATCTGATGGTTAAATGATAGTTCCATTTAATACAGGTGTTTAACAGGTAGGCATCCTGGTTTATATCAATTTAGGTAAGCGGCACCTGTTTCCTATGTATGTCTGCTTTGATAGTGGGTGAATTCGTTTGAGTCGAATTTCATTGTTATCTTGTAATCTGAAGAAATTCTCAAGTCAGATCGAATTAGATTAATACAGCAGTGGTAGTCATCGAGAGAGTATGCGCGTGCATTTCTGTATCGCGTACAAAAGTAGATTTACCACTCCGTGCGTTAAGTACACCTAGCGTTAAGTACACCTAATGCTCGAATCATTGATCGTCCAAATTACTGTAAACTTTTTTCATTTATATTCATTAACGTTTGACAACTTGCTAAATTAGGTCTGTGATGCGACTTCATCGAGATGAATCCAGATCAACCATCACCAGACCGGGGGACGGAATCTATCAAAATGGCGAATCGTGATGAGGAGTGCTACCTTCCGATGACACCCGATGAGCTTAATGATCTGCGTAAAGTTATTGATAAATTGCCAAGTTCCCGACAAAATGGTGTCTTGTGTAGAGTGTTGGAATCAGTTAGTCACGGTGTTAACTTCAATGGCCCTTCATGCCAAGATATGTACGTGTACATTGTTCAACGACTGCCGATCTCTTCAATAGACGCGTGTAGAAGAACGTACGCAGCGTTGAAGCGATGTGGCCGCGAACGAAACATGACGAAGTTGTTCAATTCACTCGTTGAGTCGCTCCTTCGATCTCTTCAGCAGACGCTCATTGACCAGCTGACAGTCGATGACCTCAATCAGTTGGTGATTGCTGCCCCCGAAGCTGAGAGTTTGGATTTTATCAATGAGGTCATTGATGAAAATAGGATTCTGCCTGTGCGGCGATTCTATACGGGACCATTAGACGAAAATAAAGCATACCAAGCACTCGAGTCAGCCGGCTACGGTTTTAACAGTATAGAAGATCTTCTCGAATGCATTGAATCTAAAAACATCGAGCATCCTGGTTGTATCAAGCAGGCACGCGTTATGCTGCTATCGATCTTCTCTCGCCATGACGACCTAGTCGAGAGGCAGATGAAGACTATTTCAGTCGTAACGAACAGGATTGGTTACTGTCCGCTTGAAGCACTGCCAGTTCTCGTTAACATATTACGTTGCAACCATAGATGGACAGACTACCCGTTCGCTTTGGCCTGTGTCGGCAATCTGGACCTCGCCGCACTTGATGCTAACGAGTTCCTCAATTTGACAATTTTGTTACTTCAACTGCGCCACTATGCGCCTGTCTTCTTTAAAGAAGTTCTGATAACTCTGAATAAACTGTTTGACAAAGTATCGAATTCCTACAGCATCCAAGAAAGGAAAAATATACAAAATAAGGTTCTTGACATGTTGTTAGAAATTGCAATAAATACACGTGAAAAAGAATGCCAATTGCAGCTAGTAGCGTTTACCGAGAAGCTTCAGAGGCAGGGTCTTCAGCCGAATAGAGACATTTATGTAACACTCATTGACAACGCGAACAGCGTTTCCGTAATCAACCAAATCTGTGGCATCCTTCTACGACTAGAAGAAGGGGGCGCCAAGCCTGATCGTAAGTTAATAGCCAAAGTCAACAAAGCCGTCCTAACATGGTACCCAGTGAGCAAAAAGCGAAAGCGAACTAACGAGCGATTAGAACTAATCAGACATGAACAGCCCAACGTCTATAACTACACTAACAGAACATGATAGAAAACAAAAAACATATACAAATGTGTATGACGGTGTAGCAAGGGCAACAACAGCTATGTATGAAGCAGCTTTGTGTGAATCGCAGCTGTACCAAAATTGAACGGATCCGACAAAATATGATGCCTAAATATTTTCGATATCGAAGTAATGGTGAGGTTATGTAAGGAGTCAAAGAAACGAAAGAAATACTTTAAACGAGTGCAATTGAAAGGAATTAGGTAGTCACATTAGCGTTTGTTCACTTCAGAGGGTTATAGACGGGCGTGTTGTACATGTCGTACATTTATACGGTGCAAATATTATAAAAATCATCACTTTCACATAGAATGCATAAAATAATATTTAGTTATTCAGGCGCTCCGTTCTGCTTCTGCAATCCATAGTCATCGTACCGTTGTATACACGGTTATTATATTATAGAAAATAAATACCTCATCAAGCTTAATGGTGGGCTTGTTCAACATGGCGTTTGCGAAACGTCTTTAGGCTTCTTGTCACCCGCTGTTTCTAGAAATATTTCTCAGAACGAAAAAGTGGATTCATCTAATACGCTTAGTGTGCCTTTTAATAACATTCAATCTAATCGTCACACATGAGCCTGTTTATATTTTTCAACCTGACCTAGCTAACTCTCTAAGAAAAAAACTTAGGTGATGAGGAAATAACTTGCCTCTGCACCCTTACAATTAAACCATGGCGGGCCATTAATGTTGTATGTGCCAATCGGGGCTGTGGTTGACGCGGGCAGTCGATGAAATATACAGTGCGTATGAGTCCTCAACTATTAGCAAACGCATAGCTTGCACTCCCTTTATAAACGAAGACTTTGAGCTCGAAGTCCAGCCCCAACCTGGACAGCTTCTGGTAGCGATGCTGGCAAATGAAAGCTTCCTTTCGTCAAAAGAGGCTGAACGCACCTCTGTGTTTCAGACAAAATCCGTTGGATCTATTTGTGTGGCGAAAAATACGTAAAACTCAAGAGTTCGGGTGCTCCATAAACTGAATTATCGCTCCCTACGCGTACTGGCCTGCGATTAGTTTCTAATGGAAAAGCTGACCTTTTTATTTTCTATCTACTTTAAGGATGGTCGTGGATGCGAGGTAAATAAATGTTGTACTAACATGAACATGGCCAAAAAGAACCATAAAATAAGAAAAGTAGTGCTTGCTAAGCAAGGCTATTCTTTCATAAAGGTAATTGCAGTCGTTAGGACCAGTTATACGCATAAAGTTTTAGTTCGCTAGCGGCTCTATCGTTCCTATCCGACAGCTTTAATCTTGGTTTTAACATGAAACGGTGGAATGACTGTCACAAGTCTTGTGCTCAGATGAATTTATTAAAAACTACGTAAAACGAATTTAGATCAGCTTATTGGGTTTATTTTCTGAAAAAACGGTATTATGAACCTATCAAAGGACCCAGTAGCTAAATACACTTCATTCAATACGTCCTTCGGAGGGGCCAAAAGGAGCGCTTTCTCAGAATATATATCAAACTGACGCAAACGGAACCGAACAGCTCTATTTCTGTTCGAAATTTTTAACATACGCAATTTCTTGCCATCATCATCATTATATCCTATTATTTATACTAGTAAAATTTTGTGCATCTGTCTGTTTGTTCCCATAAAATGTCTTCGGCACCCTAAAGTCGATTCCCATATAGGCCATATAGACAATGAACTACCCAATTGTGTGTGAGAACTAATTTCTTCTGCGGCTCGAATTTTTAAGAAATAGTTTCTTTACTCTTTACGGCAATTTTCTCTACAATGAGCGACACTGTCACACTCACAAAATTAACATGGAAAAAAGTACAGCTCCAGTTATTAAACTGTTTATTATTCATGTCGTTGAGGAACGAGACAAGTGTTAATCTGCGAAAATTGGTAAAAATTAGTGAAGTGTATGTAAATAATGCCCACGAGTGGGTTAATTGTAATGGAACATCTGGGGCAAGATAATGAAATCAGCGGGAAAAACTACGGAATCATCCAACGAAGGAAAAATCAATGATGCAACAAGATACTGTCTTAAGCAGACTGCTTACGTCTACGCCGTACTTAAGGTTATTGTGGCTTTATAAAGCTAAAAACAAATTAAATAGCTCTGTTAACTGAAAATAAAGCGACGCTATATGCACAGGCCTTAATGTCAATTATTAAAGAGAAGGGATAATTTTACTAAGAAAAATGTACTTTAACGAACAATTCAACAAAGTGGAAAATAATTATTGTATTAGTAATTAATTATGCCTATTATTAAACAGCTCTGTAGGACCTCATACTCCTGACAGGTATCACTCAAATGATTATGCTGACTCAGCATTTACGTACGCTATCCGTTCTCACTCCCAATAATTTCAAAAGCCTCGTGGCAGATTGTGCTCGTCCCACTGTTGCGCGCACCGCCACCTCGCCGAACACTGTCACTTACAAAACTCGTATATCAGTCTTCTCCCTAACGCCTCGTGACATGCATGTCTGCAAACGTTTGATGAACAAACGGAGGAGAAATCGAGATACATGCTCCCGTCACAGCAGCCTTCGAACTAGGAGAAGAAAGTAGGTTGGAAGTCAGTCGTCGCCGCTGTCTCCCCCGGGCCAGTCTGTCGGCATGCCAGTACGGCTGCTATAGGGATATCGCTGTTCAGTTTGACCGTCCGCTATCCACTTGTCATCTTCCTCTACAACATTTCCCTTGGAGAGTCATCTTCATGTCGATATCTTTAAACGACGGCAGTTTTTTTCTTTCGCTACCAATGTTACTGCTGCTGGAGGGCGCAGCCATCGACGACAACTGGCGACTAAAGCGACACCGAACCCTGATACAGTCAACGATGTCGGAGAGAGCATCACATCAGCGTCGATCACCTCTCCCGTGCATTACATTCCATTTTACCTACGCCTCCCTTTTGCAATACCAGCTTCGTTTCCATGATTTGAATACCCGAATACAAGTATAAACTCGACCCCACAAATCGAGTCACCGGTCGTACGAGCTACCCTCTTCCTACTCCTCTTCCTTCAAGGGGTAAGATTTCTTGTGCAACCGACGTTGCCTTTCTCTCAACTACTTTCACCATCTACTACGAAGATCATCGCCTTTAGAAGTGCTGCTTCTAGAGCCTACGTACAGTAGCCTACGTACGTAGAGCAACGTACTGTGACGATGTCTTTCATTCCGGGGGAGAGCAGAAACGGGGTTAGGGAGGACTAGCAGTTGAACGAACCCATGATAAAGCCTTTTCCCACCCGCCCCCTCCCTTACTAAACCTCAGAGAAGCAAAGGAGGAGCGGAAGAGTTACACCGAGCTTCAATCTGATTTCAGCTAGCTTCTCTAATGCGGTCCCAAGTAAAGGGTGAGCCTTGAACGGACGCCACGACGACTTGAGGAGAAGAAGGAAGTTCCACAGAGGCCAGGAAAGAAGGCAAACAAAAACATACAGACAGTTATCCTACCGGTCGTTCGCTTTCATTCAACGTTAACGCTACCATACATTCACTATATTAAGCAGCACACGTCGCGCTATTATATTATCCTATAAATGCGATTATATATAGTTTTTATTTCGGCACGCATATACACCGTTATTTTGTCATTGTTACTGAACGTTTCCCGCTGTCCAATCTGTCTCAGCATTTAGACAGAGTGTCTTCGTTACCGCCATCCATTTCGCTTGGCTCCGGTGTGCTTTTATTAATTGTGTACCTTTTTTGGCAGACTTTATTGAAAAACCGCCGCTTTTTAACGAACTACGAGTGAATAACCTTTTCGTATCGTGTTTTTGTTTGGTTCGTGTGTCGGTATAACACGTTACTTTGCATATGTGCGTGTGCCTATGAGTGAGCGTGTTCGTACGCGTGTAATACTGAAATTAAACCTTTGCCACCTATTATCAATAAGTAGTCCCAGAACTGTGCTTCTTGAACCCCGCTTGCTTTTGTCGCTATATAGAACCGACACCGTACTCGGTTATGGCGTTATTTTTATGCAATTGTAGTATATAAGCGACGACATTTATGGGTGTCAACAACAAGTCGGTCGCCTCACTTTTTGCTATTAGTCACAATTACTATTAATTAATAATAAATTACATTATCATCAGCTAGTGCGTAGATTACACTTAAACACCATTTAAGTTACACGGAAGCCTGAAATTGAAGAGAGCGACCGCTGTATTACCACGAACACCTGTAAGCAGATGAATTCGTATTTTACTCGTAACTGTGAGACGGTTAGGCAATCAACAAGGGTACTTCTGCCCACCGCGTCGTGTTTGTGGGCTTGGGTCAGCTGAGACAAAACGATTCGATTAACCATCTCTTATCCTGTACCTGGCTCAGCATGTTTCGTTAGTAGTCGATGCCGAAACGCTCACAGGGGGAACATCAGCGTCGATTGCGGGCACTGTATTAGCCAATTGTTCTTCAAGCCGCAGCAACTCGTTGAGTTCGACATCTTCTTCAAGATCAGGCGGAGGTGGTAAGAACCCCTGAGTCGGTATCACACCCTGATCTAACGGATGTGGGCTTTCGGCTTCCCCCGCATCGCTGGCTCCTTTCATTAGTTCACATACTTCGCTGAAGCTCGGACGGTCTTCAGGCCTGTAAGAATGTTGATGGAGAAAATATTCATACATACATATATATATATATATAAAGTGACGTTTAAGAAAAGCTTCGAATATTAGCTCATACGATGTTGAGTTTTTTTTTTTCGTATGTACAAAATGAGGCTATTCGAGCTTCAGCAAACTGCTGCATTTAATGATTACTGTTAAAATCAGAGTGAAAACTAGTCCTTTCTACAACCGAACAAAATTTTTGCTGTGTCATTTGCTAGTAAACTGACCGTCTACGACATCGCCAGTAGTTCGAGTACTAGAAATTTTCCTCCACACGAGGAAAATTTCTAGTACTCGATTTGTTATAATAGCGAAAAAGTTACTTTAGATACTAACCGAGAAATTAAGTGTTGTTTTTCTAAATAACACTTAATTTCTCAATGAATATTAGGTCGAGTTGGCTCGTCGAATTAGTCTTTTCGCGCTCTCGTTCTCTTTGGTGGTTGTGAGCGGTTGTGATCGGACGGCCCTTAACTTTCTACTAGTCCAAAATTTACTCGTGTTGGAATTTTTCGTAAGTAACTTATTTGTACATTTTGATGAATTTACCACTAAACGGTATCGCTCGACGCACAGCTATTACCAAAGGACAATAGACGCATCAAAAAAAAAAATCAGTATTGTCGCTGAATCGCGATAGACGATAGAAAAAACGCGATCGACAGATGATGAAAATATGGGAAAATTCCCTGAAATGTTTATTTTCGTTTAGATAAAGCTTCAGAAGCAAGTCGTAAGGAATAGTCTGCAACTAAATGCATCTCCCGCTTTTCCCTTGTCTAAATATATAGCTACGATACGGCATGGACCGGTTGGAAAATTCTCATATTAGCAGATACGATCGGATCTTCATATCTATTTTACAATTCCACTAGGTGCTTTTCGAAGAATATAGGCTTCACGTGCAGACGTTATTATGCCAAATCGGTTTCGATGTCAAGCTTGACACATTTGCTGCCTACCAACAGACTGATATGTAACGTATGAGCGCTTTATTCATTCCATATGTTTTTCTAGCAGTTATTGTGTTTGTCTCTGAATCCGAATATTACTATCCAGCTTGAAAACGAATTTTATGGCTTACCTTGTTCTAGCTCTAGATAATATGAACGTTTTTGTTCCAGATTCATTTTTTCGGGAAAATCGTTAATCCTCTCCCAGCATCAGTCCTAAGGCAGGAAATTTTCCCGTGAAGGACTCGGCCAATTTCTCCTACGTCCATATGACAGCCCTACGACCTTGTTCAATTTCCATTGTTTAACGAACTTTCTCCTCTTACTTGTTCTCGTTTTTCTTCTAACTCAGATCGCTACGTACAGCCTAATGGCAGTATGATTTACCAGTGATTCTGCCTTTCTTTAGCCTTTCTATGCTTTCCTTTGATATCGTCGCCCCAAATCGGCATTTCAAATGCTCCCTCGGTCATATCATGGTCTGAACGAAATTCGCTACGAAATTAACCATATCAGGCACCCGCTACCACGTCTAGATCGGCCTCCATGACAATTACCGTCATTTGGTAACTCATTTGACCCTTTTCTACCCGTCCCTTTTCCAGCACTGTCTAATCTCTTAGCGTTACTACTGACCACGTCCAGCTACTTTCGGGTTTTGCCAAAACACACCATAGGCTAGTGCGACAGCGAAGCTAGATCAAAGAGGTTGAAGCAAAGGTACTTTGGTTAACTTATAGCAGTTATTTCAGTTGGCTGGATGGTGCCGTCGATGAGGGCAACTGACAACAACGATGTCCGGAGAAAAGAACAGGTCCCCTTGTCTGTGATCATCAGTGTGAAGCACTGAGGCATTTTGCTTTGATGGCCCTATATCATCTCTGTTAACCTTCCTGGCACTTACACATTTTCGTTACTACTTGATTTATCGCAATTTGCCCAATGTACGCTGCCATTTTGGGTGGTGTTCGGCGTCGGGTTTTTCTTCTTCCTTGTGAGGTCTATTCTAATCGCTATAAGTGTCTGAGAGTGAAAGCGTTTTGATTGTCTAGCTGCTCGAGCATAATATAATCTAACGGTGCCATCATCTTCGTAGTACAACTGAATTCGGTAGCGGGATCCAGGAGTTGCTGTACATACTTTATGCGGGATGGAACGTCCACTGTTCCATTCAAGCGATACATGACCGATCAATGAACTTCAGCTTCGTTATTAGCTATCGTCTTCAACAAATCGCTCTATGACTGCCTAAACAACTCAATCTACTATTAGCCGAGATTGTCCGAAATTACTACTGGGGCATGTCTCACCTGCGAACCCCGTCTTAGCGTTAACTTTAAAGAAAGAACTCCCCTAAACGTTTGAAGTGAGATCTCATATAAAAAATACACGTCTATACTAAATGACTTCTCTATTCTATTCTTGCTGTAAAGCTTCTTTCCCACTTGCTAGGGGGTCAATAATTAAGTTCATTATGCATATTTTTCAGTTTTATCGATTTAGTGTGACGGCCTAGGCACGCCCCTGCTTTTTTTTAGCACTTCATTATATCGATATACAGAGTTTTGATATGAACTTATTAAAATAAAAAATATATAATCTATAGAGAGCTAAACAGAGTATTAAAACTAAAGGCTCAGAGAAAAGGAAAAATACAATAATAACCCTGTGCCAGTTACCTAGTAATGATTGATTTCAACAAATCACAGAGATTCCACTCGGATATAGTAGTGATAAAATGGATTAAAGGAAGCATTATATCACATGTGGTTTTCAGCTGTTTTGACAATTAAACGAGATGACTAGTTGAATGTAGACAAGATTTTTTTTCTTTTAGATCTTCCAGAAAACGCCTTGACCGATCGTCGACCCTCAGAATTTCCTATTATGGAACCTATTATGGAAATCATGAGGTGCGTCCTCGGCGTTACAGCCACATAATCTCTACCGAATATCTCTTTCTGATCTAATCTCATTTTTCCTTTCTTTAAAAAACGTATACGAGAAAAAGCCATAAAATAATGTAGATAAGATACTGGCTTATTATAACAGTAATTATACTCACATGTATGCCCAACATTTCCACATAATGTCATACACTTCGGGTGGACATTCGTCCGGCATTTCTAATCGCTTATTGCTCTCAAACATAACCAAAATGTCTTGGCCAGCCAAATTCTGCAAAGAAATGCCATCAGCATGTAGTATGCTTCTAATAATTATTCTACGGTTTATAACATAAGTCATAAGACTAGTGCTTGCATAAGACTTGATAAGGCTTTTTTTTTTTATTTAGTAACACTTTTTGCTTTTTTTTGAACTTTATGCCGAATTATCGGAACGTAATAGTGCAAATAGATACTGCTAAGATTAAGCGTGTTGTAAGTTTGTGTTAAACAAGTTGTGTAAGTAAAACCTAGGTGAGTACCTATAATTGAAAGGCAGACACGGCATGCAGAGGCACCTCGTGTAACAAGAACGTGTGCAGCTGTACCTTGTAGGGTCGTTCGCCATAACTTAGAGCCTCCCAGAGCGTGACCCCGTAGCTCCATACATCCGATTTTGTACTGAACTTGAAGTAGTAGATACATTCTGGCGCATACCATTTCAGGGGCCATTTGCCGGCTGTTTCCGCCTGGAATACAATCAGCACATTCACACAGAAGTACGTTCTTTTTAATTCGTTGGCCTAAGTCAGCACTCGTATTACACGTCCACACATTTTGTCAGATGAAATTCGTTGGACGACCTCTTCTTGTTCTGCCAGCTAAAATCGAAGGATTACAGCCTTCGCTAGCTGCAACCAACTGATGGTGGTCATCACGAGCGCTGGGCGGGTGACGATTCGCTAGCCGAGCGACTCTCCACTTCAAAAAATCGCGCCAATAAGGCTCTACAATCCATAACGTCGAACGTTGAACAAATGAGAGTGCACAGTATAATGTGCTTTAAGACGTTGGTCTTAAAAGTTTCTCTGGACATCCTACGTTTCAATAAGGCCCCATAGTTGAGAAATTTACCGTTTGAATGTGTTTTTGTTAAAATAACCATAATTTTATGTAAAATACTATACCTTGTAATAATCACGGCCGATACCGAGCGTACGACTCATGCCGAAATCGGAAATTTTGGCAAATTCTGTGTTGACAAGAAGAACGTTTCTCGCGGCAAGGTCACGATGTACAAAATTCCTCTGTTCCAGATACTCCATAGCTCGGCCAACTTGCAACATCAATTTTAATATAACTACAGCGGGCGTATCCCTGAAATAAGTCGAAAATTAGGTAAGAGTTACGCTATCCGACTTTTGAAAAGCAAATTTCGACACGTAAAATTCAGCCAATCGATATCTAATCTACAACCAATCTATAACCAACCGAGATCTATAACCAGTTAGAGCTATATCGTATACCAATATATAGGGCGCTGTAATTGCTATCCAAGAACAATCTAGCTATTCAGGAAGCTTATTAAAATAGACGTCTACCTAGTTCAATATATATAGGAGCCGCTGTTAAGAGCATAGCTGCTAGCCTTTCTAAAGTTCGAAGTACTAAGATTAGATAATTAAAGGTATGTCAAAAATTATCTTGATGCGGTCTCCCCAATTCATTTCTAGATACACCATAT
>NW_019213465.1:171899-313649 GCF_002532875.2 Varroa jacobsoni
GATTTTCAAACTCTATCGGTTGTTCTGTATTGAATAGACTACACCCTTTTATAACTATATAATTACATATCGCACTAGATGCAGTAATCGTTTTCTGAGCTTATAAATACTACGCGGCCAGATATCGTATAAACAAGAAACCATATGCGTTTTACTGTTATACTTGAACGTTAGGCATGAATCTTGTTGCTAAGCAATCATCACAACGATGTTTGTACATTTTATCAAAGAAAAAGCTTCAAAGTCTTCCCGGCCATTTCCGCATCGCTTTCGTTGTCGCTAGTTTAGAGCTAGCGTAGTTTTTGAGAAACGCAACTATATAGATTATAGTGTATAATCTATATAGCTGCGTTTCTGACTATTACTATTTCTAAATTGCTCACTTATATCCGTCTGTAGGAAACAAATGCTCCCTTTAATGGTTGGAACACACAAACTTAAGCTTAATTATTAAGCTTCATTTTTTTTCAATGGATATATTAGGCACTTGATTGACAGCCATTTCATAGCAGCAAAAGTAGATCTTTGTAGTATGGTTCGGAACTGTTTTAAGGGGAGTCTCCTGCGGAATTAATGTGGAGTTTCACACGGGATTTGGAGTGGCCTATAAAGTCCTGTTGACTTTCCATTTCTCTTCTAGCACGTGAACCAAGATCGGCCTGCGACTATCACCTATAAAGCTAACTTTTTACAATTCCTATGTTTATAGATAGTTCTTTGTCAATACTGGACGTCTCTGAAGATGAAATATACATGTCCGTATTCGTAAATACTGAATTGTTTCCAGCAAAGGTTAGAAATACACCCGTTCATAGTAATACTTTGTGCTATTAGGCGCGATTTAAAAAACAATTGTATTTAAACAATAACAAATTTCTACATTTGCCCTCGTTCTCAATGAGCTTCTCCTACCTTTCAACTAATACATCTGTTCCATCTTTGCCGAAACTTTCAAGTCCCGTGTTGAAACACCTATTCAGTCAACTCGCTTAAGTTTTCCCATATCAACGCTAAATAAACTGCCACGAATTCCATTCGTTAGTGTTATCACAAAGTCTGGAAGATACGGCAGCAGCTGTAAACGAAGCCCTCCCTCAAACTTTGGCAAAGGGGCTTTAGAAATTTTTGTCACGTACGGCGCGCGAGTTGTTTTAATGGAGCCTAAGTTCGCCTTATCTATCGAAATCTTTCCTTTGGATAGCTTCCCTGATGCTTTTAATTTGGATGCTGGTTCTTGTTGACCTTTCTCAGCCATTTTCCAATATGAGCTCTTTCTCAAATGAACTTAAAGTAGGTTATAAGTATAGAAAATAGAGAAGGAGGTGTTAGTTTAAAATAAATAATGTCCTTTCTTCTAATCATATGAGAATTCAGGAATCTTATGAGAATGCAGTGGTAGTTTCTTCAGCTAGCCACTGTCTATTCTGTTTCGTGGTACGGCGAAAAGAACTGCGTGCTATTTCTAGCCCTAGGTCCTCTTTTATAATAGGGCGTTTGATTGATGCTCCGTTTATTCATGTGGCCTATATCCCAATTATCGGATAAAATAAATAAAACCTATTATAGTCTGACGCCTAATAAGAGTTTCTAATTTCAATAAGTTTATCGAAGTTTGTCTTCAGACACTGGATATAATCTTGCTTATCTATTTGTAGAGATCTTCTGGACGAGGCAATGGTCTAACCTCTTTAAGGTGTACCAAATGAAAAAGTATTTTCGTATTCCGTCATAGTTTGACGACACAAACATATGCGACTTGACGAACACATGAAGCCTCATCGTCGCGTTAACGCCCACGCATTTCTGCCATCGTTGCTGGTGATGCCATGTCGTGGTTCAGTCTGTCACTTTTGCACTGGTTTTGTGAAATCTGCATTGTCCCTCGGCCGTCCAATAATTTTGTCCGACGACTACCTCGCCACGGCGAGTGTGCACGACTGTATAAAACAGGATGCAGTACCTCTCGCACACTGACGGCCACCACGACGGCGTTGTGAAAGGGAAATGCACACGGAATTACAGATTGAATTAGATGTAAAAAGGCTAAAAGTAAGTAAGCGATCGCGATCATATTCCCTCGCTGTGTCCGTCCGACCAACATGTTACGTACGAAAGTAGTAACGAGGAAAAGGAACCTGAGCGAGTGTCGATATGTCGTCGGCAAGCTGTGAAGCGTAGCAACGTGAGTGGAGATGACATTAAATTGAGAAGAGATGGGATGAAGGAGACGTACCGATGCGGGAACTTTACCGCCATAATAGCAGCAATAACGGTAAGAAGGATCGTCGCCAAACAGGAAACAAAACTAGCATCTGCAAAAAGCTGGGGTAGGGAAAGGAAAGACTTATGGAAATAGGAAAGGGGGAAATGGTAGATTACTGCTAACAGAACAGCAATGCTGACTACCGGTCAGTACGACAAGCAAAAGCAGTGATGGAGTCCCCAATCATCCAGAGGCAGGAGAAGACGCATAACCGAACCCTGTTCCTGGGGAGAACTTTCAACGCCAAAGCCTTCTGCCGATGTATGAAAGAAATAAGTGCGTTCTCGTCTTGTCTGTGAGAACTGGATAGAAAATCACAGGAAATTTCAAATTTCTACATGAGACAAATGTAGTAAAAAAGAAAATAGGAATTATTTTAAACCTACACTAATTCTACAGTACAATGAACCGCTAACTGCCGTAGCTGATTTCCTGACACTATGAAGGGGATAGTGGTGTTCCAGAAAAAAGTATCCTAACGCTTTATCAAAAAAGAATGGTATTACATATTTAATGATTGCGTTTGGATCATTGAGAAATTTTTCAATGATGACCATCACTTAAGGCTGACTAAGAATGAAAGATCAATGGTGTGGTGAAAAGGCAAGTTCCATGTAACCGATGCTCAACAGTACATATAATTTGTCCTTTCGATTTGTGGCAACAATCTGCACTGTTGTTGGCAAGAGAGCTGTTTCTACAACAATCACCCTAGCAGTGTGTGCTTACTCCTTTTAGGTCTCCGAATAAGAGGGTTATCCATTTCTCATGTATCAGCTTTATCCGACTGCTTGCGCTATAAATCAATTCGCGAGAGCAGACCCGAGAGTGCTCACAAGCACTGGCAGAGGATCCGATTTTATCATAGACCTGAATCGGAAAACTGGGCTTATTGACTTTTTTTTTTTTTTTACAAGAATGGCCATTTGTTTGCAAAGGTTTAAAATGCTCTGTAGTTATTGCCCTGGGTCGTCGAAACAAATTCATTACGGTACAGCAAGTGAGGATCTGTCCGAGAATATAATTAGCTTAGTTTTGTGCCATTTGCAGCTCGCTGTAAAAAACCGCTGGCGTGTACTGCACGAAAATTTCAGTGCTTAGTCTTATAAAATTTACATGGCTTAAATAGAAATTATACGCAGCGTCGTACGCTCACTGCTTCAACCGAAGAGTGGCTATTACGCGATTCCAACCTTATATAGTAAATAATTTTCTGAGTTGATTTATTTTGCTATCTAACTAGATCAGAGCTGAATAAGCAAGAGCTCAGCACACGGGCATTACAAAACCGCCATATAGTTCACAAGAGAACGATGCTCTGTCTGCACCTAAAATCTCCATATAACCTGAGCTTCGGGCAGAAGGCATCTTTGGCTTGTTTTTTTTCAAACCTCCCATCACTGCTCGGACCGCGCAACGTATCACCTTGGTATCTGCTTTCGTATTTAAAGGACGTAGGCTATGAATGGGTATCCTTAAAAATTCGTGGCTATCTTCAGACCCAAAATTCAACAACCAGGGTCATACTAACAACCTTTCAATGGTCGAAACTGGATAAATTTAAGCTAAATAGTATAAAGGTTAACTAGAGACGTTTCCCTGCTGCTCAGCATTTAAAAGGCTGAAGTTAGTGAAGGAGAGGTTTAATGAATGTACGCAATCTGACGAGCAGTCCGTAGCGCGGCGCGATATAGACCCACAACTGCTTGTCTGTACGATAGCAAAACCTACAAGACTTGGACTCATATAATTAGACCTCTACATAGTGCACCAGACAGCAAATGTTGGCAATCATTTTCGAGGTACATAAGAAAAATTCGTTCACTTTGTGCGTGCGCAGGAGTCCCGAAACGGTGGACTGGATGTCATAATATCTAATGCATAATGGTAACTGTCGCCGTTTTCAGGATGGTCTTGAAACGCAAACATCACTATGTACACACGATGTTACACTGTTGTGTTGCAATACCTGGTGTAGTAATACAAAATTACCTTTCATATTCAATTCGGTAGTAGTTATCAAAAACGACGTGACATGCGTGATAGATATGGTACGTGTTGCAATGTAAAATGAGACGTCCCTCAAGCTATTTAAGGACCTTTACCCTAAGGATAAATGTATTAATTTAAGATATGAACTTCTGCTAACACGATAAGCAAGGAAACGTATACATCGAAAAAATGAGTGGATCCTATTATTGTACTTATTGAGTTAGATATTTATCTATATACACATACCTGTTATATCGTAAAAAGCGATTAAGTGGTCCGAGGGGCGCGAGTTCCATAACCATCATTAAACCTGTGTCAATCTCGGACACACCGAAGAGCCTTACGACGTGTGGATGGTCAAGCGAAGCCAAGAGATCTGCTTCTTGACTCAAAGCGTCCTGCAATGGAACAACAGAAGCTATTCCCTCATCTACCCTTGTAATGGAAACAACTCTACTAATGAACCAATAACGTTTTCTATTCGAGGAGCAGAAAAGAGGATTAAAGTCAACTGAAGGAAAGTCAATGAATGAAAGAAAGAACTTTCCGCGGATTCACGAATGATCTGACACTCAGGCTAAAGCACTTCGATACGCAAACACTTTTAGCAATACATATAGAGAAACTTGAGACCGCCCATACATAAAACGTTGCGTTGTTTTTTGTTTTATACGGAGTTCATTGTGAACTTTTTTCCTAGTAACGTCGGACGCTACAGCGTAACGCTTTTAGCCGTCAGATGAGGGAAATGGCACGCACCATGGATGCCTCGGAGAATTCTGCCCGGAGCGATTTCGTTGCACAGGGAATTTCTTGTCCGTCGTGCCGCAAAATGGCCTTGTGCACCTGTCCAAAGTTACCACAGCCAAACATTTCGATAAGCTGTAGACTTTCAGGCTCAATATGAAAAACACCTTGTAAGCATCTCTTCACGTCGTTGTATGCTGCGTCCGACTGCTCCTGGCTTAGTACATCAGCCATCGCTGCAATTAACCGTATAATATATGATATAATTGTCATTGGAAGCTACACGACATGACAAACATATCATTTTACGTCCTATAGCTGGCCGCATCTGTTAAGGAAACAAACATTAATTGCTCGCCTATCAATTTGCTTGAACATATTGTTGTTGTCCAATGTTCGAGGGGGAAAGCTTCCGGCTGGTATTTGTTTCTACTATTATATACTAGTGTAAATAAATGGTTCCGGCAGTCAACTACGGCTGTTTACCAACCGTTTGCAGTCCAGCTGATTCGTATACTGCCAACCGATTCACCCGTTGCTCTTTACGACGTCACGTCTCGTAGCTGATGTACATACTTAAATAATATCAGTTATTCCTGTACGTGACAACTAGACATAGGCTCTCGTGACTGCGACGATACTGGTCACCCTTCACTTGGTGCTATTTCCATTTTCCTACGCTTAACTTATAGGCATTTCTATAGCGCACGTAAGAAATAGACGGCTAAATTAACGATGTTACTTATAATGTTTCATGGTAGCAAGACAGAGTAGAGAGCAATTGAAGTAATAATCTAAGACAATTAAGACTGTATGCAGTACAGATTGTTACGCTGTTTAATTTCAATACACAAAGGAATAACTGCGCTTAGTACGCTATAAATTCTGTAATGAACGAGGTGTTATTTTCACATGGAACTCTGTTGTATATTGTTTATCACACGTGTACTTCAAACACATGTGTTTGCGGAAACGTCCGTCTGAGAGCCGGCCCTAACACTGCACGCTCGTATGTATGTTAACCGAACAAGCTATATGAGTACAGCATGTCCACTCAAAACATTACATGAAAACACTCTCACTTTGATTACTTCATCCATTCCCCATATGCTTTACGGAAAACAATATAGGTTAAATGCACGAACTTCGGTGCCTGTCTAGCACTGAGTGAGGAATTTCCGCCCAGTGCGGGCGAGAAACGGCCGATACTGCCTCGATAGCGGAAGCCTTTATCTGGTAAGAACTCGGCTGGTTGGTTTTTATCATTCCTTCTTTCCATTTTTTAACTGTTAGATACGCTTCGCAGTCCGATGTTATTGCCGGTCGAGCCAGCTGCGCGTTGTAAAGTAGGAGGCCCAAATCAATGCTCGTCGGGACCTTTTTTCCGAGCGCCGTTCGGATCGGTGCTGGATCCATTAGGCAAGCTACTCTTTATTAACCTGAACATCGAAGTCCATTATCTGGAAAAGGGAGTGAGCTCAACGAGGAAAAGTACCACTGGTATTGATACAAACTGAGACAGGTCATCTATGCTATTGAGTGTCACCAGACCTGCGCGATTCCGCATAAAGCGAAACGTTGTGAGTCGCAGCGTAGCGGTATACTAGTCTGCGAAACTCAGAAGTGACATAGCTGACACTGAGCGATTATAGATTATTTACAAACTATGAGTTATCTTAAAATAAAAATAAAACAAATAACTATTCGAGTTGTCCGTAATGTTTTTTTTTTTTAATGGGCAATTGATATTTTTGATTCTGTTCCACTACGCCGCTACGTTTTATGATTCATATAGTTGTATAAATAAGTTACAGGGAAAAAGTTTCCGGTTGGTGAAAGCGCAGGTTTACATAAGACACGAATTAGGCTTCTGTTTGAAACAATAATCTTAATTACCGGTTCTACTTTACTTATGAAGCCGCTTTTTTTTACCGTTGAACCTATACTTTTCCAGAAGGCTATTTTTGCATTTCTCATTGCACACCTACTGTACATTGTACTTAATAAACGGTAATACAAGCGGACTCGCACGCAAGAAATAAATAAACTTACGCTTCTAGTATTAAAAGTAAACATTGTGTACAAATAGACACTACATTGATGTGCATAGTTGAAGTATCGTATCGGCTAAAGAAAATTACTCGTAAGGCCTACGTAACGAATGCTCTGAAATTCAATAAATAACCGGTTCGCTAATCGTAGTGACGTACCATAAAAGATCTTTATAATATGACATTATCTAAACTAAAGATTTCCATCTACTGAAATTGTTGCATTATATAAGTGCTATATAATTAGTGAACTGAAATCTACACCATATGGTCTGCCATAGCTAGCTGATGCTACCTTGAGCAAAACTTCTTTGTCGTTCTGGTGAAGGCGGTCCGCTTAAATTGTCGGCACAGAGTGGATCGAAGTCGTCCAATGAAGGACTAATACTTCGTGGCACCTCTTCTGTTGATAGCTCTCCAGCTGCGAGAGTGTTTTCGTCCACAGCTCGGATTTCTGCTCTAATTTCCTGAATGATCTGGTCTGAAGTTTCTTTAATCGCCTCCGCAATAGTTCGTTCCAGCCGATCCCTAGAAGAATTGTTAAAGCTGTTAAAACACTAGAAAAATTGTTGTATTCATAGTAAAAGTACATCATACACTACAATTAAGAAGTAAACCTGTATGGTTAGATTTGATTTTAGTAAGGGTACCACGTTAGTTCTCATGTCCTGTGCTCACCTAGTGATTAATCCGTGATCGCTAAAGCTTAAAATGATTAGCAAAAAAAAAAGAAGATCGTATTTTAAGTTGTTTCTCGTTTGAAAAGCAGATATATATACTCGAAAGTTTAAGTTGCCAATTGTTTTGGAACTGATTTGGCAATTATAAAGTGCAGCATAAAATTTAGAATTTTCTAAACCTCGGAATTTCGGCAACTTCCGGGATGTCGACATTTTCATCGATTGTCTCCGTTTGCTGTTCGTTGCTTGAATGGAGATCGTTTGAATTCTTTTCCTTTTGGTATTGCAGCTTATCGAGGATAAGTCGTGGGCATTTTTCAATGAGAGAATCGATTTCTTCATAGTTCGCCTCGGAGAGGTCGATCAATGGAGGTGACGGAGACAAATCAATCGGAATCTTCATCGGCTTCCGGTAAGACAATAGTAAACCACTCAGATGGTGTGGGATCTGGCCTTGTTGATGATGCCGACGGTGTTCATCTGTCATCTACAACGAACAAATAAGATCAGATAATCAACAAAATTGTTAGTGGAAGACCACAGGCTTTTAGGCGTGTCTCGCAACGTGCATTCATTCTACAACATTTCGTTGTGACAAAATAATGCTGATGCATCTGGATTAATGCTAGCGTAAAGAGTTTCGTTAAATTCTAGGCCCACTCTAACAGTTATTGGCCTGGCACCAAACTCAAAAGCTGAAAAATAAATGTTTTCGCTATATTTTCAAGCTGTGCTATTACACCTGAGGCACCGATTAGGGCACCTAGTGGTTATCTTTAGCTGAGCTGATGTGCAAAGAAGGTAATGCTCACCTGCCCTAGGCGAGGTCACAGTTCACTCCCAAGAAACTTATGCTCTTATCTTTACATTTTCACCATATTAGCTGTTTGACACAAAAACAATTGTGCTCTATAATAAATTATAGTCTCCCCTCTAGCTGAAACCTGTGATGTACAAGATCTACCCCCTAACATCTGCTTGAAGTTGGTAAAACCTCTTAATACCAATACCCCAGCAATTTCTACGGGGAAAATATAATAGTAACGCTTTAAATGCCTAATTTGTCTAATTAGTCGTCTAATTTGAAACGGGGCACTTTGCTTCAACCTAGATTCGAATCCTGGACTTCGTCGCATCGAGTTAGACAATTTATCCACCCTATTTTGAATTAATCTTAAGAATCTTCAGTATATACTTCATTTGTAGGTATCCATTTTTGCAGTCATTAAAGGTGAACAGAGGCTATCTATATGGATGTTCTATAAACGAGAAAAATATGTTTTCTTTGCCAATTTGTATAGACGGCGGAGGTTCTGCGGTCGGGCCAAACCGTTTACAAATAGCGATAATAATGTTCTCGAAAATTTAAAACAACTCATTCTCTGAGGAATGGCGGAGTCTTTAAAATGGATTTAGGATGTTTCACATATATATATATATATATATATATATATATATTGGTGATACGATAATCTTATCACCGTTGAACTACTGTGATTTCCGGTCAAAAGGCCGTAACAAGTAATTCTTACATGCCTTCTTTGAAACCAAGCTAACACCACTCAAGGGGTTCCGCAAAGACCGAAACAGATCGCAGTAAAATCGAGGAAGATCCGGGTTATATGGTGAATCGTTAAAATTTCCCATCTCTCTCAATTTTTGCTGATGGAACTGTTATAGCGGAAGGTATAGCACTGTCTGTTCACAAGTTTCAGTTGACTTTCTTAAAAACAGATTGTTGTAGACTTATTAGTTGTTAGCAGTAAAAGTCAGAATCGATCGTTTTGCCAAGGGTAGCTAGTAATAATGCACGATTTCTTTCCAACCCAACCACTTTTGCGCGAGTTTGGACTTGGCGAATGATCGTGTAGCATATTCTTATTTATATTAGTTTAGTTACGTGTTATTGTCGTATGTGATGCACTTTCTATCACTGGCGCTCAATTGCCTTAGAAATGGCTCGGTTTCATTGCGTTTATATGTGAGACAAATTGTTTAGTGTTAATTATTGTGTTTTTTTTTTCTAACCAGCTTTTTTTCAAATCGTTCAAAAATTTTTAGTGGTAAATGTTGTCCCTTGCTGATATCATAGCTACTCATGTTTTGGTCTCACTCAATAACTTCATAAAATTTTTCTGTAATTGGGGTTGACCACTAGAAGAAACACTTTTTATATCGAAATTTCGAGAACGAAAGCGACAGAGCCATCCCATATATACATATAAACAAACGTTTCTTTTTTCAACGTAGGCCCATTATCGTAATAAAATTGTAAAATATAGGTTATGTGCTTACGTTACAGTTATTTCAGAGGCGCTCTATTCTAATAAAAGTATTACTATAATGTTAGCGCATCTATTACTGCTAAATCCCAGCTTTAGAATGATAACAACGCCATTTCTACTTGAGATACGGAACTTTAAAGCTTTTTAGCTAGAAAAACAGTTCATACATTTTAGGAACTTAATATAATAGCTGAACTTCACGCTTTAAAAAACCTTGATCAAGAATACCTAGAAAACTGCGTTTTTAGCTTGCTAAAATCAACCAAAATTGAAGTTCAATGATACAGGGTCACAAAGTGTCGTGTAGGAATTCCTTCAAACAGTTTAGGATCATTTTGCCTCCCGCGCAATTTTCCTCAACGAAGGGGGGTTTCGATATAAATCATACACTATCATTTAGCCCTGTATTAGTTAGAGTCAAAAAGGTTTGGGTCATTCAATCAACATTTTTCACGCTCTATGCCGTGTCAGAACTGTGGGGGGTGCTTGCGTTGTTACAATTATTGTGCCTCTTTATTAAAATATTATAGGCAATTCACATATTAGCTTCCGGCTGACATAGATATATACGATTTTTTCACGGCTTTTAAGATCATTTTTGTCAATCAGATCAACGCGTTATTTAATATTTGCTAGTCTCCATTAAACCAACGTACGGTTTGCAGATGTACATCTGTATGTCCAACAGCGACGTTAGTAGCACTAACGACTTGACCTGCCAATATCTGCTGCTGGGCTTGTTGCCGAAATTGCGTCTGCGTCGTTGGGGCCGTTGGCTGGTCATTGTTAACGTAGACCGGATCCGAAGGGTCTTCACTGAGGATGTCTCTTCGTGCGAGTGAAGTTCGCGGGGCTGGCACTGGTGCAGGCACAGGCATGCCGGAGCAACAGTTTAGATTGACATTTTCTGTCAGAACGATCCGTCCACTAGGAGGGCCGCCACCACCACTTTGGCCTCCGCCGCCTTCGTCACCGCTGGAGGGCACCGTCATGCTGAAGAATAGTAAAAAAAAAGATTTACATATTCAAACTGTTTGTATAGACGACGGGTTTTTGGAGATTAGCCGGTTGGACACAAAAACAAATAAGTGCATGATTAATATACAGTAGATAGTAATGCACACCAAAATTAGACTTTAATCTTCTGTCAAAAGGGCAAATGTTTCAAACTGTAAAAATTATTCCTGCACCTACTGACATAATATACACTGATCAACTTATTACAAAATGTTCTTTATTTTAAAGAAACGAGAGGCTACAAAATCTTAGAAATCAGGAATATATGTAGGGTCGTGCGTTAAAACTGGCAGAGCTCTGGGGGCTCTGTCGTACAGGCATGCATTTATCCGCCGCTCTTGGTATCAGGCGGAAACCAGTTCTTTATAGAACGAAACAACTAGCTCGTCATGACAAACAACGGTGCGCTGTTTTTGTACTATGGCCTAGTTTTTCTGCGGTGGACGAGCTTCCTCTTGCCGTCAGTCGACCATCTACGTGATCGCTAGAAAGTCCAAAGGGGATTTTCATAAATCAACAGGAAAAAGCCAAGCATGATTTGGATTTGAAAATGTATTGAAATAGTTAAAAAAAAAAATCGTTTTTGATACATCTAGATTTTGGTACAGAAATAAATAGCTATCCTGTCGAAGAGAATATCGATTACCGATTGAACGGCCCGGATCACGAACGGCTAGATTGAAAAGCTCCTTGAAGCTTTTTAGCTTTTTTTTTATGTCCTCACTGCCTTGAAAATGACTAGTTAGTGGCTAGACCTCGAACAGAAACTGTAACCGCGTTTTGTTATAGTTATACTGGAAAGAAATCAGAAGCAATACTTTTAGCACATGTAAAAAATCTAGGGACATATTTATTCTTGCTTCAATTCAATGCATAAGAAAAATTGTCAATTTAGATGCAGCACCTTGGATTGAAAAGCAGAAATCTAGTTGGCTCTAAAAGAAGTGTTTCCCTCACAGTCTCTTATTTTTTACTATTTGACATTAATGTTATTTTTTTTTTGCGCATAAATTGTGCGATTCAGTCACGAAGTTGTCAAACAACGCTGGCCGTACTACGTATTTAATTACGTATTGATTGCTAGCTGTTGTCTGACATTTTCTGATTCAATCTGGCCGTAGTACATATATTGAATCCCCTATAATAGCATGTTCAACTTAGATTAAGCAATCCGAATGTTTGTTGAGTAGTTAACTTTCGTTCGTGTTTACTGAACGAAAAAACAAACGAACTATAATGCTTTGACGGAATCACTACGAGTTTAAAGGATAGAATGAAAAGGAAATAGAGACCTTGCCCTCATATTTTTTATGGAGTACGTTGTCCAGTCATCGTACAGGACCTTATTTCGTTCGACCGTAAACAATATCGTATAGCTATCCAATTCTCTACGGCTAGAATCAAGTCTTTAGCGATCAAACATCGATGCATTTGGCTTACCCATAGTGGTTGTAGTGTTGCTCCATATTACGAGCTTGTTCACAAGCTAACTCGTCAAGAAGTTTGCTCTCGTGAGCTCTTCGGCCGCGACGGGTAGTTCCGTCAAGAGACATGAAGTACTGAATAAAACCTGGTAAAACATGGTCGATTGATGAGGACTTCTGTAGCTTGCCTGATGATTGTTTGCAGCCTACTCCACAACCACCACCACCACCGCCGCCGCCGCCGCCGCCCCCGCCTCCGATACCGCCCACACCTGCCTCGCCAGCCCCAGGGTAACAGTTTTCGTCCCCACAACACGAACCTGTCATGGCTTCCGTGTTACGGACCTGATGTAACCTTAAATCGCGAAATACGAAAAATCCTCATCATATGGAACAGCGAACGTATGGCCAGAGAAACGATGTTCTTACCGTCGGTAATATGTCTACTGGACTAACATACCACAATGTTCCGCTTGACGTTGTTGTGATAATAACTGATACACGGATGAGCGTCTGACGTGTACACCGTAATAGCGAAAGAAAACGTGATTGAAAATTAAGTTAGCAATATATAAGTAGATTATTTCAAACTTTGGAGCCGTATATCGTTTCGTCCTCCTTTTGAATTCTTCATGTCGTATGGAGTATATAATAGAAAAATAAAAGCAAAACTATATTGGCTAAGTTTAGTGACTAAAGTAAAAATCCTGCAGCCATTCATAAATGAAAGTGATTTTTTGCCAGCTGTTATTATAGTTTTCCTGTGAATAAGCGATGCTTGTACGCAATTCGATTTTATCGGGAAGGTGAACATTGACCGCACGGAAGCCACATCCTGTTCAGTAGTATCACCTCCAGGAGCTAAATATAAATCGCCTACCCAAATATATCAGTCCTCATTATGTGTAAAATTGTAAAGATCAGCTATCGAATTTGCAAACGACCGATTTCAACGGGAAGCTAGCGAACATAAGATAAGGATTTTACCGTTGTCTTTGCCAGTGGCGTCCTGATCAAGCAGGTATATAGCGTCCTGATCTGGCTGCTTTCCTGTATTTATGTTTGTATGTATGAATTACCTTGGCAGCGTCTTCGCCGATCTGTACGATGTATTTGAGCCTGGCGTCGAAATCGATGATACGATCTTATTGAGCAGGCCCTTATTAGGGATGGTACCAAAAAGTTTAGCCTTAGGGGACTTGTTGAAAAAATGCCTTGTCGCCTTCGAGATGTTCTTGAGGAAAGTGTTCTCGTCAAGCGAGTCTGGCCGTACCACAGCCTCTATCAGAGGGCACCAAAGACCGTCCGCGAAAAGTGTATAATGGCTGACCAACTATATATATAACAATGGCGGCAAGCACACAGAGACACAGGAATATTCAAATACGAACCGGTTACTTGCTATGCTCCAGTCAATCACCGATGAATATTGGTGATACATTTACTGATCTATTCAAAATACAGAATACCTAACCTTGATAAATCTAGTATTAATAGTTTACATACAAACAGCCCTAAACTTTAGCTCTTTAAGTTAACCAAATTTCAATAGTACATCTACGCCTGTCTATGTAACGCGGCTGTTTTTGCTTTGTGCTGTTTATTACCCATATGTATAATACGAGTAAATATTGCTCTGTATCGTAATCAGAAATGTTATTCAACAGCCTTACCGACATAAGGCTGGGAAAGGCATAACCATCCTGAATGGCAAATTCCCCTGAAGAGAGAACGTCTACTTTATAATGTTTGAGCGTACAGGCGTGACTTAAACACAACGCGTAGCTTGAGTCATCACGTTCGCGAATTCTGAAAATGAAATGTTTGTATCTTAACTATATGAAATATACTAGATTCTATAGGGGCGTTTGAGGAGAATATACAAGAATGATACAATATCTTGTATGTTATAAAGAAGTTGTAACAATCAGAAGAACATATCAGGGATTTTTTTGGTTTATCTAAAAAATCATAAATTTTGACTGAATTCTCACTAAGTGCCAAGCTTATTCATCAAACATAGTTTCACTGTACACATCGCTTTTTGCAGCGTTCTTTGATGCTTTCTCTCTATGAGGGGTCGATCCGATCCGATCCGATCCGATCCGTTACATATTGGCTCTCTCTACTGCATACACGCCTCGCCACATTAAGCGAGACCCAAAAATTTACTTTTTGATTTCTTTCAAGCCGGCTTTCATGTTTTTTTTTTGTCAACAACTACTAGTAGTAGCAACTTATAATACCTAAGAAATGTCAGAAAGCTTCCGTACACAGGTGCACAAATGCACGTGATCATACACTCCAGATCGGAGAGTTCTACGCGAGGTACTCACAGATCGACGTAGAATTTCCATCATGTTAACTGGCAATATAACCTTTGTTGACGACTCTGAGTAAACACCACAGGAAACTCCCCTAATAAGCAAGATTATGACGCAAAGTTCTTAATCTTTTCGTCTCTACCTTTTCTTTTCTTTTCTGGACAATGGAAAAAAATTCATTTCCCGTCCTTCGCTCTGGACACTCTGCCCCAAGACAACAATGGACCCCACCGTTCGATTAACCAGCAGCTCCGCCATTTGAACATGTACTATTATCGTTTGCACACGATTACGGTAACGCGTCGAAGCATACGGGATTCCACAGACGTTGAAAATTTTCTTTCAACTTCTTTGCTCCTCTCCACACATAATGGAGCCAATATCATGGAACGAAAAATGATGGAAAACGATAACGGAGTGGGAGCCGAGTTCGTCTGAGTACTGAGTGGAATCATGCTGCTGCTTGACAACGTACAGTCAGTTGGTATGGAGTAATGGTTTGCTGTTAGCTGAGATAAAGTAAGCGACTCTCTGCAGGGAAAACGCCATAGAAGGCTATAACGAAAATGAGCCAAAAAGCCAGCGTTTTTCGTATTCTCCGTTCTAGCTGTCAGAAGTCCCGGTCCTGATCTGGATTGGACCACACGCCTTGAACTAACGCAAGGAAACTATGCACTTTGTTCAACTCAACTAATTCCCGGCGGACGAAGTAATTAGACCGGCCATCGGGAAACTTTGCCGGGATTGACTGGCTAATCTTTAGGGATGCCCCTGCGACTGATGACGTTTACCACTAGAATTACAACTAGGCCTACTACTGTTACCAGTAGAGTGTTTCTGAATGCAAGGCCTAATTGGCCCAGCATCAACTAAGGAAAAATGTTGCAACGTTCTTTTCATGTGGAGTCGAACGTTCGGTAGAACGTTGGACAGACAGACAAATGGACAGGAGATTTCGGCGTCCCAAAGTAAAAGAGCTACGCTATACCCAAAAGTTCTACATGACCGAATTTACACGAACCTGCTTGACCTTGTTAACCTTGAAAAGTCTCGGCTGCACAAGAAGCAATCGGATTCGCAAATCGAGATGATATGATACAGGGTGCGATACAGAAGGGATTCGCTACTGAAATTAAGGCAGCACATTCGGTTTTTTCCTAGTCGAGAAAAAACAATGAATAAACGAGTTCTGATACGATGGGAAGTTAAAAACAGGTGCGCATATCGTTTTTGGTCAGAAAAGGATCACTTGAGAATTTTTAACAAATAAAACTGTTACAAAGAGCTCTTTTCTAAAAAAAAAACGGTATCTTCAATTAATCTACATAGTCGGTCGATAAGCTTCCTCAGATCTGCTTTTGCTTAGGATGAAATTTTACACGGACAGGTCTGTTGTGTTTCTTTGAAAGCACAGGAGTGCAAACGAACGTAGCTGTTTTAGTTTGTCAAAAATAACGGTGTTTAGCTATATCTGTATACGTACAATATGTAGTACCTATTTACGTACAGAAAACGTCCGTCCATATGTCCAATTTCTTCAATTCGAGCTTCGGCTTCAAGTCGACTTAGAGGGCCGTGAAACCAAGGCTGAATTTCGTGAAGCGTCTTGCTGATCAGCACACGTAGATCAGCGGCATCCTGCTGCGTCAGATTTTCTAACCGGTTTTCCTGTAATACGTTTGCAAGTGCTTGAATTGCTATGCCAACACTATCGCCCAAGATTAAAATTAAAAAGAAAAAAAGTCTTGTAGCTGGAAGCCCGTAGCAGCTACCGGCGAGTCCCACAAGGATCTGTCTAGCTTTCGACATCTTGAAATCGAAATGGATCAATTTCTTTTCAATTTTAAAAGTATTTTTTTAAATTAAAAATTAATTTTAAAAGTATTACAAGCATCGTACACTTTCTCTAAAGGCAAAAAAGGTTGTAAGATGTATTTAACACTACTTGACAGTTAAGATGCATCGTACCGTCAGTCACAACAACAACAACAATCTTCGATATGGTCTTCGAGAACGCTTGACAGAACGTATTTGACAGAATGAAAGATTTCCCTAAGAAACCCTTTTTGAAATATCTATGTGTAGAAGGGAACCTTATCTTCATTTAGGCTGGCTGAAGATAAGGTCAACTAAACATAACGTTTATTATACAAAACGGTTAGAAAATGTTCCCTATTCCAGAGAGGACGGCCGAACTCAGTGTTGCGGTGGTAACCAAAGGACGTTGTGGCAGGAGAGAGCAAACGGACAATGAGGGAAAACTCCGATCTTTTATCATCAAGAATACCAACACACACATATATATGTGTTGGCACGTGTGCATGTGTGTATATATATATATATATATATATATATTCGATGAATACCCGGGATACGGTAGGGGTCCTTGCCTAGCAGCAACGACGAGAATGGAACAAGGGGACAGCAGTCTGTAAATTCTCCTTGGTGATGCCACGGAGAGGCTGTCCTCCACTCTTCTTCCAGGATAAAGAATCCAGCGTTCATGCTAATCCAAAATTCACAACAGTCAATGATAAACTATCGCGATGAGACATAAGGGTTCACTATGAAACGAAACAACAGACCGAGAGCATACCTATATGCATGATTGTACTTTTTCTGTGTTCGCGGTAAAGTGCTAGTGTACATATATCATACATGTGTACACAATCAACATGATGGTTGCCGTACAGCACGTTTCTCATAACTCATAAAAAAGAATATGTATTCGCGTATTGGCTTCAGTGGCGAACACGAACCTTTCATGGCTGCAAGTAGATACGACTTAGAGAAAAACGGTCGCTGTTGTATAGACGTCTCCAACAACAACAACCCCTGGGGCCGCTATATTTCTAGTACAATATAATAGCCAGTCCCATGCTTGACGTAGAGGCTTTTCCGTATTTCGTGTTGCCCTTCTTACCTCGCCAAACACCACAGATACATAGTGAGTATACAAAATGATGATAATTCGGTGGCCCAGTAGTTATGCATATGGCCGATACTTTGGGGGGCAAAAAAACTAAGGGACAAAAGGAAGATGTAATCAACAAAAATGAAGACAGCGAAAACACATCGTAGTGTACTGCCAGACACTGAAACGGCAATAAATTTATGAGGATAGAAACATAACCGTCTTGCCCTGTCCATCATGAAGACGGGAGTGAAAATATAATGCATGATAGTTAGAAGACACATATTCATACCTCGTTTTGTCTGCAACTAATCAGATCATGTGTTGAGAACGAGTGTGAGTTCAATACTGACGCATGTTATCAGGCTATAGTCAATTCGTGCGATAGCTAAGACTTTACCTACAGTAACCATTATCTATTATAAATGTCTTCTAACGGCGATACTGAACATAAAGCTCGAAACATAGATATCATCTATCAGCCTAAATGCAAAAATTTTTATCCAAAAATCATTTTATCATTTTTGCTAATAAATTGAACATATTTACTGAGCTCGCTTTTGCATGTAGTTTATTTGTGAGGTATAACAGACCGAATCCTTTTATTGACTATTACCGTGTAGAAAGCATTCGTTATATTAGTATTTATAGATGAAATCTTAGCACAGCTTATAAACAGGAAATAATTTCCTCTGTAACCATTTACGTTAAGTTATTCATTGAGAGTGTTTATTTACCGACATCGAACGAACGGTTTCCTGTATTTTCTATCTAAGTGTAAGGTAAGGTAAATGACTGCGACAATGGAAGAGACACCACTGGAAAAACATAAATGGGAAAATGACAATTTCGCGTCAGGTTGTCGTTGACGGGGAAAGTAACGTACCGTCCTAGATGATGACAACGACCCCGACAGGAAGAGGGAAAAAACCGGGTAGGCTCAGTAGAAAAAGGGCGACTCGCTAGGCAAAATTGGACATAGATATGCATGTGTGTGCGCATACACCGTAGAGATAAGATGACACGAATGGAAGCTCAGAGAGAATATATTGAACGAAAAAGAGTACATGAACGGATACACAACGAACCGATAGGCACTTCCCACGCTTCCGGTAACGATGATAGCGATGTCTATAGACTAAGCCATTCGGGATTGCAAGAGGAAAAGGGGACGATATAAATAGTAGCGGATAGTATCGAACGGGTTGGCCGTGTCTCAACCCACATGAGTTTTGCAAAACATAAAAATCCGAAGAATCCAGTAAAAAGCAATGGAACAAATACAAGAAGGGTATCGATCTATTAGAAAGGCAAAAACACGAAGAAACTAGATGTGTAAAAGATGCTGGTAAAAGATGTTGTGGTATGCGTCGAAGAGTATGAAACAAATGGAACAAGTTACTGCTCATATAGCAATATGAAAGAGACGGCTAGTTAGAGATCATAGAATGAGAAAGGGAAAAACTATAAGAAATCAGGAAGTTTATTTGGCATGAGTATTGGATATTACGAGATATCGAGTGGTGGAAAAACGACACGTACACGTAAAAAACGTACTGGGACGTTGAACGGAATAAAGAATTAGTTAATGAATAATCCAACGGTTTCGCGTAGATGCTCGTTGGTTACATACGACACTTCATGCAATAAATCATGGCTGACTTTAGGTTCGTTTCACTGGTAATGCCTTTTTGCGCAAATAAAATATGCCGTAAGAGTGATTTAAATTGCTGCATTTTAATTAACAAAATGTACGTTTATCATAAATGTACAGACTAGTTGGTGCTCTAAGGTGGTTGCATTGTCAGTGATCTGCGAGCTTCCTGTTGATCGTTCAATTAAAAGTTATTATTTTTTTAAACATTATTTGACCTAAAGCACTAATCGTAAACAATTTAGAACCTGAGCCTTTTTTTCAACTGGTTTTGCAAATGCTAATAGATAAAAAAAAAAATGAACAGACAACGCATTTTTGATATCATTGCTACAAAATGACGAGGCTTCCTTTATTGTAACCGTTATACATCCGTCTCGGCAGATGCAACATAGTCCATTTTCTTCTAATGTGTTACCACTATGTTGAGTAGTCTTTCTGCTCTTGATGACAAAAGCAGTAGTCAATTCTCATAAATCAATGTTAGTTAGTTCGTTTTCATGCAACAGGTTCATAATTACATTTAGAATACTGTCAACCAAACCATAAAATTGTAACAATCACGTAGACAGGTCGCCTTTGCACTAAACTGCGTTTCTGTTCAGCAACAACGGCATTGAAAGAGAAAGAAGTATGAGCTCAGAAGGTCATCGTGCATTTTAAATAGATAATTATTGTCGTAAAATAAAGAGATGTTCATTGTTTATACTCACATCGAGTCCCCATTGTCTCGACCGAAGAAGGATGAACTTCTTTACTTGTTCTTCCGAAAGGCCCCAGTATGTCGGAGGGAGAATAGCTTCTACGCAGCGCTGACATGGGTGCAAAGGTTTTGTTGCCAAGCCTTCCACACTTTCCACCAGCTGCAGAGGATCCGGAAAGCTTTGGTCCATTGTGCCGGCCAGTACGAAAGTACCCTCGGGTAAACAGGAAATTCGGTAGTGAAGCACGCTGTAACGGAACGAAACAGCAGAATTTTTTTTTGTAATTTTTGTAAAACTCTAGCTTGTATTTTATCACATGTAGTTCTTCTTCTTTTACGGCCTATGTGTTTTCAGTTGGCTAACCAAAAGCTAGGTATTCTAAGCTCCAATGCCAGTTAATATCGTATAACGTAAGCATGGGTTTCAACAATTTACAAAACGGCTTAAATGTTGTTGTGATTTTAAGTAAATAAGTTTTACACAATATCTACGAGAGCAAGAACGAGATGTCTGAGAAGTATCGAGTTGTTTATGCTAAATTGATAACTTCCCCATATACTTCGACACATTTGAACCTCATTATCAAGTGGGCCTCAGCGCTTTGAATGACTAATTAATTACCCATCCCTAGAAAGCTTTTTGGCTGTAGTGACAAATCAAATTATGTATTTTACCTAAAAGTTTGGCACATTTGGTTTTAGTTTTAGATACATCAATTGAACGGTGAATTTGACATGGCAGATATTACAGTAAAGCAAACACCAAACCGGAAAAGTATCAGCTGTCTCTTAGTCCAAATAATTTTACAATATCCAATTCAGTCTATTAAACAAGAAGTATAAATTGTCTAGGTTATATATTGTCTGCTTTGACTTGGTTGAAAAAAGGTGCGGACTTCAATAATTGTTATTGATTACAAAATCTTAGGTTAATTTTAGTGTTCGAACCTTGACCCAAGTGGGTCCTGCATTTACCGCTGTTGTGCCCGGGACAGTAGAGTTGATTCTGTATAGGTGCCTTTTTAGTTGGTAATAGAATGTACTTGAAACAATATTTCGTGTTTCGCCGTAGAGAGTACCGCCAAAATCCCATATTGGCTGAGACAGTTCCTCAATTAGGAGGCATCATTTCAGGGCTTGCTGCATATAGTTGGTTATATGCTGACCTGAAGGGTGGCGTAAGTTTGAGGCCACACCCACTCATTCCAGCGTCGACATGTATGGATCTATGTCTGCTAGAGGAGTCAGTTGCCATAAGCAGAACTGACAGAGAATGGCGGGACTGTTCAAAACCGAAAGAAAGATTAAGCTCCAGAGTGCAGCTTTGGATGTTAGGGCTTAAACTAGCTTCGCTCATAATAAAAAAATGATTGATTTGTGCGTATCAAGGCACTACCTGCTGAGTTCGACTTCCAACGTAAACGAGGGCAATAAAATGAGTGCTTAAAAAATTACGTTGCCTCCCATTTAATAATAAATCTTCTTTTTCGTGTTTTATGTATTTGCGTCCTTGTGTAATCTTCCCATCTAATAGTTGTGTATTATATTTCTTTAGGTCATTTATTTGTATCGTTTACGAATTCCATTGTATTAGATCGATCCCGATCCTGCCCAAGTAGTAAATGATAAATAAGAGAAATGTTTAATAAGTGTACTCCCGGCTGCCATATTTCGTGAGATTCAATTTAAATTCAATTAATTCTAATTGTATTTAAATATAACAGCGATTTTTCTTTATTTATGTCGCTTCAGATCAGGGGCTATATCCGTTTTAGAGGGTACCAACAGATTACCGGTCGTTAGACGACCAGAAGTTATGAATCATACAATTACAAGAAATATGGAAGCATGCTATATCACTTCATTTATATCATTACTGTTAATATGCAATGACCGACTGGGTGACGAGTTTAACGGTCGGAGCGTAGAAGAAGAACCGAGTTAGCGGTCCGCTGCTGTTTTATGCCGCCGAGAAAAATCTTCGTCTGGCAAACTATGGAGACAATCGAAATGAGTAACGTATATACGACAACTTGATAATACGTTCTATAAATATATGATCTATTGCTGAAGTATAGTGAGCAGAGTGAGCCGTAGCTTAGGATACAAAGGCAGCTTGTTATTAAAGGTCAAAGACAGAGATGTCGTACAATAAGACGTCAATGGTTACCTAGTACAGTAATTTATTTCGAAACAATATAAAAAACACCTAATGCACGGCTCTAATCTTATTATATAGCAGGTCCTAAACGAAACTGCTGCATTCAAATCCACTCATGTGACGGGGGGGAGAGAGCTTCATAGAGAAAATGCTCGCAACGGTGAATATAAAGGGCGTCAACCTAAATAAGTAAATGAAGAAAGCGCAAAATTTACTACAGGAGCTTTGAGGAAGTGAACATCGCACCGGAGGTGATGTAACAAAGGCCTAAGTCGTAGTAGAGGCAGAAATAAAGGTGGGAGTGGGGTAAGTAGGCCTCAGTGAATTCGAAAAAACTCGCGGAGCCATAGGAACATCACACGGCCGGGAATGACCCCGAAAACAATAGCATGAGGGTACAAAGAAATGTAACGATAGGAAGGGTTGCTTGCTAATTACTATGGGTATCATACTGGACAACGGGACAATCGAGAAATGCCGCTACGAAGAAACACGGATTCTCGTTATGCGCGGTCGGCGTCGACGCCGGCCTCGGAAACGAGCCTCCACTGCAAGGCATTATTATGGGGGCCATAGGTATTGTGTAAAGTGCAAAATGAGACGATGCTGAAGTGTGAACGTTAACAAAATGGCGCACGTTCTTTAGTTTTTAACACACTCACAACTTCCTTGGGGCCCAATGTTTTCCGCTTGGGGCAATTTTTTTACTATATTAGTCTTTGACCTGGTTCGACTACCACTTCGAACAGGCCGTCTAGAACCACTACTAATAACGCAAACTACGTTTAAGACAAGGGGCAAATAAAAAAATAGGTGAGTTAAAAAAAGCCGATTTATTGTTGACTTCCCTTGTCGGTTTCTCCGTCGATTCGTGCTTATTTGAACCCCCTGAACTTCTGTTAGCTAGAATGCTATTATTAGTAGACAACTTCATTATTGGCCTATACCTAGACAAGGCTGCTTGTAATCACCCAATAATAGAACCACAAAGGTGACAGTAATCTGCTCGTTCACTTGTGTCCGTAAAGCATGCAGTGTCGAATGGACCGGCAGCATTTATAACGGCGGCGGCATCAGCCCTGCGAGCACGAATATTCCTTCTTCAGGCCCATTTGGGTCTCGTCCACATGGCTATCGGAACGTCAAAGCCATGCAATACTCGCGTTCTCTACCTGGGGCAACAGCAGAAGCAGGCACGGGGCAAATTTCTGCCAGTTAGTTGCAGCTATATGAATGGACCATGAAGCATGAGAATATGATGGCAAAAAAAGGCTTTCTTGTTTATAGAGTTGCAAATGTGGTCAGTAGAAGGAAACTCTATGGCCAGTATCCGTTGGCTGCAAAAGTGTCGGTACCAGCTACTCGTCGGTGTCGACGGCGGGGCAGTCGGTGGGTCTGGGTGGGTCAATCGGCATAGAAATTGCGGGTCATAGCAGTTTCGTGGCGTGCGGCTTTTTTTACTAAAAGACCCTTGAGATAATTTTATCGGCAGGGTAGTGATTCGGTTGCCATAACTCGACGTTGTCATTGTCGATTTCCAACCATGGAAGGTTCGCTGCCGAGCCTGCTTTCTTTTTTCTTGGTTCGTTAATTGCATGATGCACTTTTTTCCTCACTGTGTCCCTGGCTATTCTTTATGCGCGGCTAGTTTTCCAGCGTTTTCTTTCGTTCATTTCGCTTCTTCTGTTCTTTTTTTTTGTACCGTCTATCTATATGCATTCTCCTTTAAAGGTCAGACCAGCCGCTGGAATTCACCTTTATCGGGACGACGATCAACACGATTAGCAGCAGGAGCAGTAGTATTCTTTCTCGGGAATAACCTCTCCGCGAGACAGGTTTTCGACGGAATAGTTCATTGCATTGCTAATAAGTGTTGCGATGAACACTCTGTCTGTAAAAGGCTTTGGTAGCGATACTTTTACCACGATCAAACTCCGTGTCACACTGGGGTAATTGATGCCGAAGCGTTTTACAAGGTCTGCAACAACTTCTACAAATTATACCTCCTTAGATATATTAGGTCCATTTCACATTATGCATATATTTTTTAATGCCTCCTTTTTCCTAATTCGGCTTAATATTGTCTGCTCATAAGTGCCTTACAGAACATATCGGTCTAGCATGTACCCTATAGGACATATTTCTACCCTTCTTTACATCTGTTTTTCGCAGTCTATTTTATTAAGTACCCTCTTATGATGCACTGCTAGAGCATTATAATAATCCACTTGAAGTAGATTGTGACATCATACAAGGATCTGTTACGTAACTGCATTTACGATTAGAAAACGCAGTAGCAATTTGACAGCTGTACATCAATCCACCGAGAACACTACCGAGCATGCTTTATTACATGGAAACAAACAAAACTTACATAGCTTACCTGGTTAAACAGCAAAATCTAGTTGAAAAAGCTGCCGAAGGAAAGATACATTGATTTTTTTCCAGAATTTGTTTTCGACATCTTAAAGATTCTATCGCGCCATTCGATAGAATTTTTGTCGTATTATTTCAAAAGCCTTTCAAAAAGTTCATATCTTGACAGACCACAATGGATGCAGAAGAAGTAGCATTTCAAGCCAGAGCTTCATTTCAGGCAAAAAAATCCATAGTGCAGAGCGCGTTTTCTGTGAAAACTAAAATACATTCGTGGGCTGGACGGCTTTTCCAGTGTTAGAGAGCAGATGAAGCTTCTGCCGAAGATCGTAAAACGTTGCCGTTGAAAAGCAATTTTCCTAAGTAGGAGGTAACAGTACTGCCGCCGATACCGCGCCAGCGAGTGAAGATAGCAGAGCAAGGAGCGATTACGCTGGCCAATAACGATAATGCTATTTCAGACCGAAACCGTACTGCCTAACGCAAAAATTGGAGGAGCGAAAAATTTCTAGGTCGACGCCGTGATGGGCGGATGTTGCGAGGTTGACAACCTATGATGGCACGATAGATGGGCCGCTGCGAGACGGAAAATAGCTCAGCACAGACTCAGACACACTTCGCAACGGCGTACTATTTTCACCATCATCTCACGCATACGCACGCTGCGGCTGTGAGGGGAAGAAGGCCGGCACCGCGGGCCTGCCGATGATACCGAAAAAGTATTTTCCCCCATTATTCTACCATCGTGGCCTGATGAAAGCATTTTCGCTACAAATTCTTCCAGCCTCTACGAGGGGGCCAGGTTCTAATAGGCAGCACGGTTGAATGTCGCGCGAGGAGGAACCTCGAATTCGACAGTGTCGACGCAGATGCTTCACCGGGATATTCTTCGTATGTATACATAAATATCACACGGGTGAAAAAACGCGTCAAATATGTGAGGTTCAGCATGCGCAAATAGTTTAGTGAAGCAGATGATTGGGTTCATGCAGGGAATGCTTACTAGGGCCTTACAGCGCGCGGCAATGTAGCGATTTACTATTATAAACCCGTTCATTTCCGAAATCTACAAACGGCAGCATTTACAATTTTTGTCTTCTACTAAATCTCATATTCGGTAGATAATTTTATGAGGAAAATTAGTTAAAATAAAAGAAAAAATGTTGCTTGCTACGTACTACGATTAACGTGCCATGGAATTAATTTAACAGCGTATTACTTACCTCTTCTCATAGCATAGCGAAAGTACAAAATCCTCTTTAGATTTTCGTAGAAGGTATAAGCCATCCTTGCATCCTCGTTCGCACAGAATCCATTCGGCTGTTTCTCTGGATATATTTCCATAGTAGTAGTTTACTTTGTCCATATCCACCGGCCCGTTTTCGGGTAATGGGGACAGCCGTTGATCGGCCTCCTTCATCGTCTCTTGTTGGACGTTCTGCTCTTCGAGACCCAGCGCGGATTACGTATGCATTAACTACTGACAGAGGCAAGCCAGTGTAGTTGGTCACGTTACTCACGAGGCTAGCAGCATGAGGTTGAGATCAAAGAACGTCGGTGAGATGTGAACCAATGACGACAATGTTTCACCGAATCGTTAGTTATTTGAATGACAAACAGAGTCAGATGATCACGAACCGACGAACAGAATACAGTGCTGGCCTCGGCCCCCGAGTCAGATGCACGCATGTTACGTAGAGCAAAGCAGACGATTTTATCGGGGAGAGAAACCTACAGTCCTCTCGCTTCAGACCCCCTGGGAGAAAGTCACAGCCGCGCTCTTACCATGCGCTACGGACACAGCGCTATGGGTACTATCCTTAGACGATAACGTTGCGAGGCGGGAGATTATATGAGAAGGATCTGGAACAGGCTGATGGGAAAATAAGACGCCAAAGAATTAGGCGTGAACAGAACAATTTTTTGTGACTAAATTACTACTGGGACCGAAGTGAAGCTGAGATGAAAGAACGAAAGGAAGCTAAGAGAAAATACACTATATGTTTGAGAGAGGTCTCTTTGATGATGGTTTGTGCATCAGTTAGATAAGAAATATGTAGCATATGCGTACGAGGGACAACTTTTCGCATGGCGTGACGCGCTGCAGCGTTCTATTCTTATATATATATATATATATATATATATCTTTTACTCAATGGAGTACTAAGATCGTCTTCTTTTCGTCTATCCCTTGCGCTGCGTTACTTACCAGCGCAACTGCTCAACGACGATTTCGTTTAGCTAACTCCTGCAAGCAAGCACCCGCCTGCCTTAAAGGAGGCTAACGAAAATCAATGCTCTGAGAGCATATAAAGATGTCGTCCGACAAGGAAAGATGACGAATGAAACATACATACCAGGCTGAGGCTATCTTTTTCAACGGGATGATGAATTCTCCCTCTCAAGAGTGTTCTCGCAGTGGATAGTGGTCATCTACATTGTCCTATAACTTTTAAGCGAGTTTGAAAAAGATCTAGTCTTCACTAAATTTCCTCCAGCTTGCCTGGTCCTTTGCTATCCAGCTCTGGTCCCGTCTTAGCGGCCTTATTGTTTTCTGTTTGTGGAAAAAGGTAGTGTGTCATGATGTGTCAGTTTCAAGTAGAACTACCCGTACAACAACGTGCACTCTCACCACTCACCCCCACTTACCCTCTTTGTTTCGCTTATCTGTGTGAGATGGTAATTAACGCGTCTATTGCTACTGTACGTCTCATTCGTAAAGGTACGATGGATAGGCCAGGTTTACTCGGACCAGGCGCTGGGTCATGTGGCATCTCTTAACGCCAGAGACGTGGCTAGTGGTATCCTTCCAACCAGGCTGCGAACAAGCCCTGCTGCTGCCATCCTAACCAGATGAAGAAAGAAAACTTCAAAAGGAATAAGTCAGTCATACGGTTGCGTATTGCCTGCGCCCTTACTTCGCCGTTTGCAGCCTTCGAAGCGCAAAGCACTAAATAGGCGATAATATTACTAGCAAGCACTCACTTAGCCAGCTTATCGTATTTCGTCTGCCTTTGCCTGCACCTAAAGGTCGACTCTTCTGCGAGCCTCCTTCCAAACTCTTAACGAGTGTAGTAGTAGCAGCAGCAGGACCCGTACTAGCTGCAACATATCTCCCCCAGGCACACTCTCACCGAGCAACCCGAAACGAGCTGTGCCGTGAGTCAGGCAGGCCGACAGTCTTTCACCGAGGTCGCCTGCAGATCTTACGAGTTCAACGTCTATACCGTTTTGCGCCCTCTGGTGACCCTCGGCGTAAACGACACGGCAAAAACGGAAGCAACGCTCGAGAGGGTGAGCGTACCACGTTGATGACTGCTACCAGCCAGCAGCAGCAGTGTATGTGGTGGTTTATCTAGTTTTACCATCTTCCGCCACTGCCGCTGTCACCTGTCTCGCCGTCTCATTGGCCCTTTCTCCCAGTTTCCTCCTGTCCTCTTGCTTGCCCACTCTGACGTACGCACGCTGCACACGACGGTGTGCAACCAGCGAGCGAACAATCGAGCAGCATTAGTAATAGCAGAACAATCACCATCACCAAATAGTTCAGTACTTACAGTAATAGAAGAGGCTAGTGGTTGTTAACTGCGACGACGACGACGACGGCAACGGTGACGTTTAAATCCGTGTTGCTATCGATGATCCCTGCTTCAGCGGTGCCTGCTGCTGCTGGGTGACGATTGTGCAGTGGGTTGTGGGCGCACGACGTCGCGCCAGCCCAAGGCTCATCGAGTGATCAGGTAGTGTCAGGTGCGCGGGTGGTGAAGGCCAGACGGAAGCGCCAGCGCTGCTGGCCGTCTTTGTGGGGAAAGTGGGACAGAAAAGCTCGGGGTTGGCTGACACGGAACGAACGGGGAGAGCAACTGCGACAGCAGCATAGTATCTTAAAAGAGTGTTTCACTAGCGAATAACGTCTTCCACGATGTCGTGCGCAAATCTCAACGAGGATCCCAATGAAGGTAGGTATAAGTGGCAGAGTTCATTGGTATTGGTATTCAGTACGTTTTGAACCATGCTCAGTGTAGAGGATGCCGGTAACGATCTTTGTGCCGTTGTGGTTGATTCGTTCGAGCCAGGCGTTAGGATTTAGAACATTATTATCGAAGATTAGAGGAGCAAAATAGTAACTGTGTTCAATAGAATGCTTACTAGTTAAGGTAAGTTAAGGAGAGTTAAGCGAAACCGCATGCGCATTTGTAGCAATGGCGCTAACCGCGTCAGTGGGCATCCGTGGGTGACTTTACGATTCAGGAAAAAAATTATAAAATAACAGTGAAACAGCTATCCGGCCCGACCAAGGTTCAGAGTTCAACTGATAATGGAAAGCGTGCGGACGGATTAAAGTGAGAACAACCGCAAATTTAGTTCCGCTACTACTCCTCGTCTTCGGTTTCCTTGTATAGTAGCCTGTGCACCTGGCAGATAAATACTTGATTTTTGGAAATAAAGAACAAGGCCAGAGGTGTTTAGATTAAAAAAACCTAGACAAATAGGATAGAGAAGCATGACAAGTGACTTGTATCTGTTTGAAACTCCATACAAAAGACATGCAAAGGATGTTAGGCGCAGATGGCGAAAATCATACTATATTATACTGATGCGGAAGCGTGTGAATAGGGATGCCTGTATATTCGCTCGTCACCTGTCCGCGATTCGGAGAGGTCACTTTCTAGGCCATAACCTCTCCGAATCCGAAAAAATGATACGAAGACGAAAACCATCTAAGCTATATGTATCAGAAATCGGTCTGACGGGTCGTTAATATGTATAATAGCAGCATTGTGCCGACTGTATGTATAAAAGTATTATGTATCGTCACTGCTTGTATATGGGTTAGGCTATAAAAAGGCCTTAATGCTACCTGCTGCTATCTAACATTTACTATCTCAACTAGGACGGATAGCTTGCTCCGGCGCCAAAAATGCGCAATGACCACAAGCAAGTTATCGTGCTGACTAAGTATTATCCAATCGACCATTCATTTGTCAGTCAATAGAATTACTATTGATCCGTAATGTGACCTCTTTTTGATATCGAATTATCGCTTAAACTGATTGATCGAATCTGTCCCTCATGTATAAATTCATTTTTTGGCATATGAGCGCATTCATTAGATATAGTCGAAGTGACCTCAAAGTACTCGGAGCTGGGCGGAGATGTACTTGTGGTACGGCTTGAAGCAACAGGCAACGGCGGCACAACCCTTGGCCTGTCGATTGCGGGCAACAAAAACCGCAACAAGATGTCGGTCTTCATCTGCGGCATCCATCCGAATGGGGTGGCTCAACACGAGGGCACCCTACGCATCGGCGATGAAATTCTCGAGGTAAAGCTTTTCATAGTTGTCAAATGAATTTTCGCTACTTTTTCTTTACTTTGTTGCGATTTTCACTTATTACATTTATCAGATATGACTTGATAATAGTTTGATCAAATTAGACGAAATGTACGCCCCCACGGGAGGATACAAGTGGAGAAAATAGGATACTTGCCCTTCAGCTAATATACAAATCCGATGTGTCATAATATTAATCGGTGTGCGTCTATCACCATGCATCACACACCAGAGGCAATAGCGCAATGGCACGGGTCGATATTTTTTTTCCAGAGACTTATTGAACGAGGTAAGGCTCTCAGAAGCTCACGGCTGTATCTCTTGTTTAATGTAGCTAGTCAAATTGCCTTACATCAGTCAAAGGACGTCGAGCGAGCACTGATGAAATACGGTGTCGAATTTGCGAACAAAAAGTGGGAAGGTATAAGATCGTTCAGCTTTAATAATCTATTTACAGTCGTCGTTTTCAGCCTATTGAGTTCTGCACCTTATTTTCGAAAAAGTTTAAAGACGTTAGGAACATGCGAAGTATGCTAAACAAAGGCTTTCCATTTACCTTGGCAGTGGGCAATATAATCTGACTTGTATACAAAGAAACGGCACGCGTAAATCGGCGTAGGATTGACCATCTTGGCTTAATGACTCGGCTCAAGTGTCCTGGTAATCTAGAAGGCAAAACTTGTCTTATCAGTAGAAAAAATTCCTCGAGATCTTTCCAGGCTGTGTTCGAGAGTCAGTTGTATAAGCGAAGGAATATCAAGTCCGGACTATCGTAGAATTAAGGCAGATCAACCTATTCGAAAGGTATCTTTCATAGATCCTAGGTCTAATGGACTCATTATCCGATAGATTTGAAGATAAGATATCCTTTCAAATGAAGCTTAGTCAAAATCTAATATTTGAACCACTCAGGAATAATCTTTAAGCTTAGGTTGGTTGCTTAGATTTCCGTACTTGGGGGTTGTGCGTCTTCGCGAACCGCAAAAGTTCCACTGCACGCGTGTTTGAAGACAGTGTCGGCCGCATAAGCGATCAGTTGTCTTGTCGGTTGTCCTTCACATTCGCTGACAGCTCGTACGACCTCAAGGGAATTCTGACATGCGTCATTTGGACAAATAGAAAACCCTAACCTCAGTTAAATCACGTCAAAGCCTGCTTGCGTTAAAAGCATTGGGACTATACTACTACTACGATACTAGATCTACGTCGTCGCTTTGAGCTTCCAGTAAGCAAAGCTTCCAGGACCAACTTTAAGAACCTAAAGCAAAAATTCGAGGAGGTTGATGGGATGCTTCGGGTGCGCTGAGGAACAACGAGCAGAAAGGGACGAACCGGCTAAACAGACATGTCGTTACTCACTTTGCAGTGCATTTCCCCTGCCATAGACTGTGCAAGGGACCGTAGTAACTTGACGATACATGTAGACGCTCGAAATACAAGGAAAATTATGATAGATACCGTAACGTTCGCTGTCTTTTGATATCTGGCAAACCTATTAATTTTTTGAACACAACAAAACCCTTTAACCCATACGACGCAAAATGTTCCCATCTACTCCATATGTGTATATTGTATTCTTGACCTATATATATATATATATATAGATATATACAGAGCCCTTGACATTTACCAATAAAAATTAAACGAAATTTTATTTGAACGATTCTCCAATTAATCCTCTGTATGATGTTTCCCGCCTTCTCTATATCGTATATAGTAAGAATCAACTGCGACGATAACGTAGATTCTGTGGTTTCATAAACTGTTCGTTTTTGTCACCAGTTAACGTAAGCTAATGATATACACCATTGTTACATTTTGCTTCACAACGCATGCTCTTAGCAAATTCATAAACTTGTTAAAATACATGATATGTATGTTTTCTATAAAGTGCACCCCTATAAAATGATACTACTACTTGAGTAACTTGGCTAGACCTCTGTTTTGAAGAATCGACGTACGAATCAAGTGACGATAATAAAAAGAGGCAATAAATTCTTGATTTATCCAAAATCCTTAGAGTTTTTTGAATGGAGCAGCAGCTCATCATGGTCATATCATAATAACGGTTCATCTGCGAAAACCAGGTTGTATAGACGTAAGCCTGAATTAGATACGTTAATCACTGCACTATTCTTGCCAACAATATAGTACACTATCTATCAGTTAAGGGCCTGTTGTTCTTGCGATGAGCCTGGCAAACGTGAAAAAAGATCTGTGTTAAACGCCGTTTCCCTTACGGAGGAAAGATGCTGACTTTTTTGTTGCTTCTGCCGTTGCGGAAGCCCGACTGACCAAGGCGAGCGTAACGTAAACGGTTTCTAACTCACTTTCCTCCTCGGCCTCTGTTTTGGCTCCTGTCTTCATTGCTACCGCATTTCAACCGTTTGCGACGGCGTCAGGTGAACGGCAGCATCATCTTCGGAAGGTCGCATCTTAACGCGTCGGCAATCATTAAATCCTTCACTGGACCTGCCTATAAAATCGCCGTGCTCAGGTCAGTACAGTGACAAGTAGTAAATAGTTATTGATAAGAAGTTCAGCTGAAATCAGGTATATCCGTAAGTACATACGTGAAGCTTCTGTACACTTTAATTGCGATCTTATAGTACGATGTAGTTGCCGTTACCTGTTCTGATTGTGGCTAGCTATAAGTGCGACTGAGGTCATAAAAAGTTTATAGTACGCTTAATAAAACGATGCATTAAATAAAATAACATAAATGAACTTAGTGCCAGTTTAGTTATCGCTCTGTTGCTGAAAGGAATCGTTATGTGGTGACTGAAATCTGTAGACATGCCGTGGATACAAAGTACGAATATAAGACGGAATTAAGTGCCGCGTCTGATAGGCAAAGGCAAACGAGGCTTTCGCTTTCTCTGGATATCATGAACCAGATCTGTTGATGGTTTAGCTGTTGTCTTGACATTCAAACTAAGAGATTTTTTTTAATGCCAAAGATTTTTTAAAATACTGATCTTTTGAGATATAGCCATTCACTTAAAGAGAGCAACTTCGGTTTACTTCTGTCGATCTTCAAATCACTATTCATACGTTGTAAGCTATGAATAAAAATTCTAGGAACTAGTATATCCGACAGAAGTTAATGTGTGAATGTGCCGTAAAGTTTGCTTTTATTGAACGCAACTGACTATTAGGCTCTGTCTAGTCCCCACAGAGTTCGCAGTTGTCGCCGGAACGTCCTCATGCTTTAGGACCGTCCATATAACGCGTTAAGTACGCACTAAAAAATCAACCCAGATATAAGTTTTCAAGGGATTATGTAATCTGGATGATTAATGAGCATTTGAGTATATTGCTACGGTAATCGTAAACATGCCACTGCCACTAGTTCCAACCTCAGCGTTGGCAAATCCAGTCGACATTCGTCTTTAAGAAATTTCAAACAACTTGCAGCAGACGAAATTGGCTGATCAGTATTTCAGTCTTCTTAGAAAACTTTTAACTGAAAGCCGTTTAAGTAAGTTAGTCTTTTAGTCTCCATTAATACTCAGTATTCAAGTTTTTATTGCTCGAGAACCGCAGCGCTGCAGGAAGCCATCGGAAATTGGTAAGGACATTAGGCAAAGAGACCTTTAGCCCAAATTTAGGAATTAAATGATGCAAACGCTTCAAGAACAAAAAATAGAGTATTGAAGATCTCTGAAGAAGTGATCAGCTGTTGGGACTAAAAGAACAAAAACGTAGTACCACGATCGAGGAGGTATTTCACGAAAACAGAGCCTATAATCTATCGGCCAAAACTGGGTTTTCACCTGTGGCGCGTCACAAAATTATAATTCACATCTGAAAACACGGAAACTGAGTAAAAAAATGGGTTCTTCACAGATTTTGCGTTGAATTTGCTATAAATCCTTGTGGTGTATTATACGGGCAATTGGCGGAGCCTTAATGAAAAAAAAAACCTGCCTGGAACATACGGTTGTCATAAACGATGCATGGTGTAACATCTACCGTCAGCCGAAGGACAATTAGGCGAGAGAACGACGTCGCTCTGGAAAATATAGGGTATGGTAGCAGTGGTTTGTAGGTAAGTTGGGGCAGTATTAGCGATCGACAATAACGGCTACTCTGAGACAGCCGCCGAAAATGAAACAATGAACACAGACCGCCGATTCGAGTCCCATAAGGGTTTCGTGGACCGTTGGCACAGCACTCGGAAGCACGCAGTGTGGTTTCTTAATGACAATATCAGACCTCGTTGAACTTCGACTTCTTGAACTGAGGAATATACAACGTTGCCTTTAATCGGCTTATTCTCGCAATCTAAGTCCGTTTGATTAAGGGACTTTCCATGCCGTAAAAACGGTAACTGATGAACAAACATATGCCATCGTAGATTTACTTCGAGAAGCCGTGGATGGAGAATCTACGTATGGGAACGAGACCTGTAGGTATATGGTTACCTAGAAGTTGCCAGAGCGCCTAGGCAAGTGCGTAAAAAATAAAAAAAGGATACTTCTAATACATATTAAAAAATTGTCACTCTAGCCGAACTATTTCAAGAGTTCGCCATACGTAATATATTATTACCATGCCGTTTCATACTCCTGTTAGAGGAAAAACTCAGATAAGTTCATCAAGATGCACAGACCAAGAAACCAACACACGATGGAAAAACATTGAAACCGATACTCTGCAATATAGACCTACCCTTTGCGGGCTCCGGAGTAGGTACGAAATGAGCCCTCTCGTAGATATCTTTCGTAGTACTACCTCATAGTTCAGATCCGGAATGATTCAATATACAGGAAAGCAAAAGGCGAAGAGCTAGCCTTGGTATGATCTCGGCAATGCTAGTCCAAAGATTTTATATAGGACGTATCTGTGAGCCTTCGGGTGTGGTTCGTGGAAAAAGCCGGCGAAGGAACGAGTTTGGAATTATTTTGAAACATGTGAGCTAGGAAATCATGCGTAGATGCCCAAATGCTAACACAAACTGAATCTACGGCAAACTGAGACCTGTTATTGCTATTAATCTCCGTAAAGCTGGCTATCTTTCAAGATATTTCTGACAAATCCCTATAAATAGTAACGATCAATGTCCATGATATCTTTAGGCGATGAACTTCAGAATATATTTGAATATAATGAAAAAGAAGTCAAAATATTACAAGGAGAAAGACGAATTTAGCATTACGGCATTACAAAAAATATGTGAGATTGTCCAGAAAGTAATAACACTTCTGTACTTATTGATTCGTTTTTGTGATTGTTGGCTTGTTTTTATATAAGATACATAAACAAAAACCTTTTCTTATTCACACAGATTATGCAGCGACCGAGTCGTCGACCAATCACTAAGTTCTGTGCACCAGGCTTGGAAAACGGGTCTCTTTCTGAGCTAGTTGCCATCATTTTGTCCATAATATAAGAAATTTGCATGTTCTTGAGGTGTCATAGTTTTGACAGTTCACAAAAGCGATAATTATGCTTACTGTAAACAATCGTGACTACATAAAAGAGCAAAATTGAAATTGTTTCTCTCAGGTAAAGAAAAACGGCTAAATATCGATCTAAAAAACTTTAAAAGGTTAGTAAAGGATAATAAATAAGGTCGGCTTGGGTCTTTCGTGTGTATCGTTGACTTATAACTTGTTTTATATTTGACCCTGTCATTTTTTAGCTGAAACAATACAAATTTGGTCTTATTCCAATGAATTTCCCTGCTTTTATCAGGTCTTTTCCGATTTCTACTCGCTTTTTATTTCCCTTTTATTACTGTTTCCCTATTATAATTCCTATAGGATTGCCGAACCATGAAAAAGGGCACATTTTCTTCAAAGCCATACTTCCTTGAAAAACTTTATGGTATGGACAAAACCCATTATGCCTGAAAAGCAAGCCAAAAACTTTCCAATAGAATGTAATACTTTGCCATCGGCAAATGAAAAATTACAGAAAAACGAACATTATCTCCCAACGAGCCGCCATATAAACACAATACAACATACCAAGGCACACAGTAACGATAGAGAAAGATGCTTGGTTTACAGCTGCCAGGGGAATGTTTGGGCAATTATTATGCGAAATCGTATGAGTCTATATGATATTAGGAACCAATAAAGCTAGCATCAATCATGCATGATTGGGCGCGCTTATATTCGAAATTCAAAATTTTCGTGGTACTTCCCAGTTGGAAGTCTATTGTTTATCGTTTACATAACACGATGCTGTCCTGTCTACTGCCGGCCAGATTAGTTTGGATATGTATAGCGCCAATAAGATTTGTTTATTGTTTAAGTTGTTATAATTTTGTTACAGAAGAGAAAACGCGATTGATGATATGGCAGTGAGACCCTTAACGCAGTACCCTGTGCTTTTTGATAATCAAGTAAGTAACAGTAGCAATATCCGTGCATCTTATTAGAGACTTGTTATTACTAAATTATCGTTACACATCAGTCTTTCGTCGACTTGCTGTCAGCTGTATGTGTATAGTGAAATCATCAAACGTCAAAGAACGACGTAGAAATTTCTAGAATGGTGCCTAAACTGGGCCTACATAAAATGTACCCGATGTCGATATATTAGGTATCCTAAATATCTAGTAAGTGCAATAGTTAGCCTTAATCAAGCCATTGAGAACAATATTTTTTTTGCCAAGCTACCAAGAGCTAAAGATCTTGAAGAACAAGTCAAGTAACTAAAGGAATATTGATATATTCTAATAAAAAATATCTCTATTTTCAATTCCTGCTAGGTGGACTATTCATCATATAAGGATATTAGGAATATTGTTGTACGAAAGGGATCCTGCCGGCTAGGTCTGATGATTATCGAAGGTCGGCACCCTGATGCAGGTCAGGGAATCTTTGTTAGCGATATCCAGGAGGGAAGCCCAGCTCATCAGGCAGGACTTGCCATCGGGGATATGATACTGAGCGTAAATCAGCATGATCTCGTCGGAGCCGACTACGAACGGGCCGTACAGATACTCAAATCAAATGAAGGTACTTTTACCAATTTTTTTTTTTGAAAGTTGCCAGATAAAAACGAACGTCTTCCACGTATGGGGGCATGAAGCAGAAACAAGAGTCCATTGATTAAATGGATAACACACTGATTGTAAGTCGTCGCGGTTAAGTCATGTTGTCTCATCCAGGGTCGAAAGATGGTTTCGTGAAACGACATTTGTTAAAAAAATTGTATACGGTACGTGAGTCAGTAGATGGGCCATCGGCAGGGTGGTCATTGAAGTAAACGAGTTTTTGAGCCTTCGTGCTGCATGACGCATACTCCCCTCGTTTGCCTTGGAGCAATAAATACAAAACTATGGAGCATTGGTAGCCGTTGGAATAGCATAAAACTTAACTCGAAACCTGGAACGTTCAGTTAATGCATACAACAACTATATAACAAGCAGAGTTCGATGCTGATCTAATCTATACGAAAATCTAGCTCAAACTAGTTAATTAGTTGTAATTAAACACACAATTTTTTGTTCGCAGCATTATTACGGCGAAGGTTTTCATATAAACGTATATTTTTTTTTATCTGGGTTTCGAAAAGAAGGGGCCGGTAGCTCAGGCTTCGTCAGTGACACATAATACGATACAAGTGTAGTGTATTAGATCAAGAAACAAACTCTATATTGAACAATGATTACTGACCATTGGCTTTGCCAATTCGACAGGTACAGTCCAGTTCACGATAGCGAAACCGTCACGTGATCCAGTTAATCTAAGTGTGATCAAGCGTAAGGCATCGTCCTTCGAGGGGGGACCTCAGGGCCAGCAACCGCCTTACGGTAAACAGGCCACAACCCGAAAATCAATGGGACCCTTTAGCAGAAAGAGTGCATCACCCACGGCAGAAATACCTCACTCACCTTCAATGCAGGTTAGAGGAGAATGATTACTGTAGTCTATTCGGATGAATTAAGGTTATTAGATTAAAAAGATTGTAAATAGGGGTAAAGTCGGAGATAGTATTATGAGACCACAAGTGTGAGGAATATATTTCAGATTGACACGGTGCTCAAGTGCAGTGCAGCTTCCAGGTTGATACGTTTGACAATAATACATCGGCGGGTTTAGCTCCATACAAGTAAGGCGACTGGTACTGAGGTAACTCTCAGCGAGACGCCCGATAACCGTTGGGCAACACTTTACAACATCACAAGGTTGTAGGGAATTCATTGGTTGCGGATTTGACCAATGAAAGTATACATGGTGGTACGCTGTAGTGAAAGAAAATATTTCGAGTTATACGTTCTTGCCTCGATTAGCCCCTACCTATCCGTATGGTCCGCGCTAGTATTTCGAAAAATATAACTTGAGTTATGCCCTGTCCCTTCGACATTGAAACTACATATAAGATCGGCCGAATCCTGCAGATATGAAAAAAAAGCTTCCCCTAGTGACCTTCGCTAGTTTTTAAAGAAGGCTTGGAAGAAGCTGACTCTAGGACAAGATATTTCGTACGTGCGGCACTTCCCGAGTAGACATTGCCCAAGGCGCCGTCCTACTCATACTTCCAAGGCGTTCAGAAGAACGAGAAAACTGTTAGGCTAGGTGCAAATGGAAAAGTTGGCAGCGGTCAGCGTGGGAGCCTGGTATAAAGAGGATTGACAATGCGGTCTCGCTTGTTATAATATAATTGAAATTTAATGATGTATGTCCAAGCTGTTTTTATTTCTACCGCGTTCGTTTTAACCACTGTGCCACGCCGGACACGGAGAATCCCTGAGTTCTTTCTCGATAGCCTGTTTGACAGCCTTCAATAATGCTGAGTGTTTGAACTTTAGAGAAAGGAAAAAATAAAACACCGTCATATTTATCAGCATTATTATCACTCGCAGCCGTATATTTTCCTTTATCTGGTATATATAAAAAATATAAGAATGTGCCTAGTAGCAGTCGTCATCATGTAAAAGAATGGGCAACAAAATAACAAAATGTCGAGATCATAGATCCAAAATTTCTTAATTTTCGTTACTTCGTATAACTCTGATAAACTGCATAATGTATTGTGAAATTCGTGGGTCTCAGATAGCGTAATAACGTGTCGAGCCTTTTCATGCGTCCTTTAGTTAGTGATAACAGAAGATAGTAAGTAATAGAGGTAGTCTTTATATACTTATGAAATGTGCTCTCGCCATGCCGCAGAGCGACATGTCGGTCTACTTGGACGAATCTTGGGCCTGCACGCTGAAATAGATGCGCCTGCGTCATGGTGCAGCCGTTTTATCTCCAATGCTGACTTGATTCCGGGCGTAGAAACCGAAAAATGCATGTTTCTCACTTGCAGCCTCCGTAGTTCAAGTGGTTTAAGAATCACTCATACTTTACACGAATTCATTAGCAATCATTGCTCAAACTAACGTTGGATTTAAGTAAAAGATACAGTACAAGGAATTTCCATGTTAAAAAGTCATAGCAGACCATCTCTAGACGCTGCTAGAGCAAAAACGATGGCTATGAGCTTTGCTAAGTTTGTTTTAAAGAGTACTCTTCGAACTTTCACTAACTGTGTTTATCATAAAAAGAACACTAATCAACTTTGATATTCATCGTGCATATAAAGGACGTTGCTTATTTCCAATTGAGTCGAAGTTGGTTTAAGCTCTCGTGCACGGAATGTTTCTGCACGCACTTTTAGGTATACCTAGATGTTGAAAGGAGATAAACGTTATATTTGCTTTAAATTGAGAGAACTTTGTGCTACTGTAGATTTAGGGCGCAACAATTAAGGCTCAGTTCATAAGAGTGCGTCTACAACGCGAAATATCTAGGTCCCCCATAATCGAAAAGGTACACTACGTTTTAAAAATCGTTAATTCCTTAATTTTTTACCAAATACGTAGATTTAAACGAAATTAGCATTGGCTTCGCTATTAGGATACCATGGTCCTACCATAGTAATATTAAATATAACAATATTATATAACTATAGAATAACTAAATCTAATAGTATGATGTAAATATAAATAGTATATTAATAATAGTTCTTGTATTACCTAATTAAATTCTTTAGATATTGCATTTTTGCAAAATTGATTATAGAACAGCTTTATTGACTCGTCTGGCCATTGTAAAACGTATGTTCTTTATATATTATTTATAGAAAAGCTGTGAAGAAATTAATTATTGAATATCAGCTCTTCGTATGCTAAGCAGATTGCTTGATCCATTTGCTTTAAGCATTTTGCATTTTCGTGGCCCGTTTTGTGTTTTCTACTCATTTGACTATGGCTGTATTCTGTCATGCTGCTGCTGGTTGACCTCTATTTTATCTATACAGTCGCAGCTGGCGTACACACCTCTATCACGCTCGTCGTGCAATGCACCTCGATCAACGGTAAGCGAAAGCATCGTAGCTGGCGAGGAAACTATTATTGAAATCGCCAGAGACAAGATTGGGCTTGGCCTGAGCGTTGTGGGTGGAGCTGATACGCCACTGGGGGCCATAGTCGTACACGAGATCCTTGAGCATGGAGCTGCTCATCAGGACGGAAGATTGCGGGTAGGCGACCAGATTGTCGAACTAAACGGTATTGATCTATCGACGGCATCACACGAGCAGGTAACTCAAACAGGATGGCGTTTTCCTTTCTGTCTTTGTGTTTCTATGTGGCGTACTCTGTTCACTTCTCGGATAATTTAAGTAAACGTCTGCTCTTTTTCGCCTATAGTTTAGCTAAGGTAGTACTATCTTAATCTTGGTTTGGAACAGAAAATATATAGCAATATGCGATAAGTGGTAATTTAGTTCACGCTTGTCTTCGATTTCTGTCTAAATAATAACCTGGTCCGTACGCTTGCCGATACAGGCAATTAACGCATTGCGGCAAGTTAGCTCGCCCGTCCGAATGGTTGTCTACAGGGATACGGAACACAATCTCAACACTAACAATGAAACGTTTGACGTTGCGATTACCAAGAAGCCTGGAAGGGGCTTAGGAGTTTGCATTGTTTCGCGGCATGACCCCCCTGGAGGAGTTTTCATTTCAGAGGTCGTAGCAGGTGGAGCTGTTGAGCAGGATGGTCGCCTGTTTCAGGGAGATGAAATCCTTGAAATTAATGGGCAGGACGTTAAGGATGCGTCACCGGAATACGCAGCCGCTCTCCTCAAGGTAAGCTTAATCTGTGGTTAGTTGATCAACCATGGCGTATAGTGGGAATACATGTAAGACCTACCTGAGACTTCTTTTGCTTAGGACCACTTTTCCATTAATTGTTTGAGCCTTTTCTAAATAAATAACGTCAGTGCATCTTTTACAGAATTTTTGTCAACCTCAATAATTGTCTAATCTGACACTTGGACTCTGAGTGACAAATGTTTATGTACCGTAGCCGCGTGTTATTATAGGAACGGGTTTTGACATGATGATAATAATAATAATAATAATAATAATAATAGTACATCTCTTATTATGACAGTTCAATTTTCTTTTACGATCACCACTCTACGTATGAAGGAGATGGTAGAATCTTACCTGTATTTATATTGTTCCACTTTGATGGTGCTGCTTTCGTCATTAGCTCGCAAACGGCAACGTTAGCATGAAAATTGGTCGTCTCAAGCCGAGCAAGAATATCTAACATCAGACCATCTCGGCTTTGGCCGAGCTGGGGGCTTGCAGCTCCACGAGTGCTGCGTGTGGAAGCCGCCATATTTCGTAGTGATCTCAAGTTCTGAGCCAATCGTTTTGATCGGTACCACAGGAACTACTTATAAGTTCAGCGTTCTGTTGATATATCGGCCAATAAGTACCTATAGCGGACTAAACCAGCGGAGAACTGAAATTTCCTGCTGAAGTGCTATAGCAGCTCTACGACTCATAATCGTTGGTGGTTGTTCGTCTTTGCGTCAGAAATGCTACGTACGGAGTCAGAATCATGCTTGTATAATATACAGTGGGCAGAATACCTGGTATTCATGCCCTGCTCCGCGATAACGAGGGCAAGCGTTAAGCAAGAAGCACGACATCAGCATTTACCACAGTCTGGATCAATTCAACATTTCAGATTATTGGTGCCAACCTCGGTACACGACCCGGGCATTCAACTTACCTTAAAAAGGGGCTTACCTTAAAAGCGATTTTTTTTTAAATTAAGGTTCGCATTCAGTATCGTTTTCTTCGTTTTTCATATCAAGACACCTCTACAGTCGCCCTAAACATCTGTATTTAAATCCTCCTGGCAGTTTTCGAAACAATTACCGAAAGGTCATTCTTAAGACTTGTCATATAGGGGTAGGTATATGGGGGTCAGTTCGAAACAGAACACAGTATTAAGTTGTGATAAAAACCAGAAGCAGTATATGCAGCTCTGATTGCTACGCAGGACTGAGGCAGATCGTAAACATGGTTGCTCTGTGTCATTGAAATACATAAAGTGGATCAGATCTAATCTGCAAAAGATTATATCTATTGAAGCGACAAACGACTGAACCATCGATGCTACTTCTCAGCTGGTAGCGGTGTTAGTGTCTAACCGTGTAGCCACTATGTGGGCTTCGCGTAAACTCGAACTCTTAGAAAGGCAGGACTTGATGCGCGGAGACAATTATAAGGGTCGTATATAAATGCACGAAGCTAACTGGTCTATGAATATACTAGCTCCATCGAAACCTCAGAGTCGTGTGAATATACAAGACTTTGATATCCGAACAAGAGTCTGTAGACCAATTTGACGCTACCGATAAGAAAATGACAATGTGCCATGGCCACAGTCAGTTCTATCTCTAAATTGGACATACTTAAATGTAATTAAAGAACCTTACTCCTAACGAGCGGCAAACCTAATTGCCAACATTCTATTAAGGCGCAATATATGTCGCAAGCGTCGTTCTCGACATATATCTAGATGAACTTCCGGTGTTTCGATGAGTTAATTAGCTAATCCAGCATTGCAACAAACAGGCATACTTAAAGATAGCCCGCACCTAGAGAAAACGATACAAACGCACATCTTTACATGACGACGTTCATTGATATAATATATATATATATATATATATATATATATATATATATATATAGGCACATATATATGTCATGAACATGAATAAATCTATAAACGTAAAAATGAAAAACAAATTATTATTATCTAGATAATATCTGATGATGGAGATCATAAAAGTGAGACGGCCGCATGCGTATAGGACGTTTAAGACAGCATCAGCTTAATATAACGCAATGAAAGTGATAAATATATGAGGGTTGGATGCTAGGAAAGAATTAGCCTTGAAAACGAAAGCAATTGAAAACCAACTCTTACAGGTTCGCATTCATCATTATGGAAAAAAATTGATGAAAAGAACAAAATGGTGTATTAGTGAGCCCTTTAAGCACGTTCTAGGGGTCTATATGGCAATGTATGCTAGTATTATTATTATAAAGCACTTTTTGCATCATGCTATTATGAAATCGTCGAGATATGCTTACTCGTTTATCCAAAGTTTTTTGAAGAACGGTTCTGATATACGAGGCCGGTTGGCCCAGTAAATGCCTCATAGAAAAATTAGGAACTACCTTTAGTTGATGCAGAAAAGGTACGCTGAAATGACGCTCCGGTGTTCTTGTTCTATTGTAACAGTTGAACTCTGGGACAACTTTTATAGAAGTAGCTGTGAAAGCTCTAGGGAACTTTATGTCAGAAAATTCGCCTATTCATAATGATTCCTTAACGCCTAAAGCATTCGCAGACAGACAAAGGAGCTAGAATGTTGCCATTGATGTATCAATTTTCTCTAACTCAACTCCGCTAACTTTGAAACGAGCACGGCCACACATTGCCTAGTATTCGTTCGTTGCATATGGTTTAGCACGATCTAGAGCGCCCTTATTTATGAAGTTCAGAGGCCCATTTGGTTAACAACATCATATTCAGTGAGGGCCAGGTGAGTTTATTCGAAGACAAAGCCTTTAGAGGGTAAACATGTATGCGTAGAGTTGTTTATCGTTAATTGCAGGACGGCTTGCTTGAGTGAAGCTCTTGGCATGTCAGCGTTACATCCCTGCTAAATGAATGAAGTATAAGTCATTGAGCCAATGACAAGATATGGGTTTATAGATACCGATAAGCTTAAAAGGTATTAGTTAAGAGATTATTGGTAAGCTGCTGCGTCCTGCCAAGATCTAGAAATGAGTAGAAATTCAACCTTATTATACGGAAGCACTTTTTTCTAATTTAAGCCAATACTGTTATAGTTTATTCCTTAGCTCGTTTTGTTCGATCTGCACAGTTTCAGGATAAAACGAGCTAAGGAATAAACTATAACAGTATTGGCTTAAATTAGAAAAAAGTGCTTCCGTATAATAAGGTTGAATTTCTACTCATTTCTAGATCTTGGCAGGACGCACATACGCCTATACACACAGTGTGGCAGCATCATGCAAGATAATACAGATATCAAATTAACGGGTTTTTCCTGATACGGGTGAGTTTAGAGCTATTTACCCCAAACGTTATACTATCATTATATTTGGAGGTTTCGCTTGATATAAGGTGGGTCGACATGAATCGGGACTCCCAACTAAGCGAGTTCAACCAAAGTACACTTGTCGCTACGAGACACACGATAATACATCTTCTTTGGTTTTTTGGTGGTAAAGCGCAATTTCATAGCGTTAATAGCTGCAGTGACGGACCAAATAAGTCTATCACTCTAACCATTAAATTACTGCAATTATTATGAGAGTATTTAGTGCTGAGGTAACTAACGAGCCATTGTCCATAGGCCAACACAAAACTCATACATACATCTGACATGGTCCATTAACATTATCGAGCAAGAACTTAAACATATATAACGTGTAGAACTTTACTGCCAGTCCCATCGAAGCTCCCAAGAGGCAGGCGACAGCGGCTCCGTCGAAAAACAGGTGCCAGCACTCTCTTTATACGTCACCCTAACGACAAATCTAAATATGTGCGAGATTAAACTGTTACCAAAGAGTAAGGACAAGTTTTCCCATACCAAAGCGCTGCTCGACTCTACAAACAACCATCATTCTTATTATGATCAATTATCAGCACTCTGGTAATAGAATTCCCTTAGAAACCTTCGTCTTCACAGTTTTTCTCATCTTGAAGACAACTTTGCCTGCCAACGAGATGGCTCAGCGTGAGAATTTCTAATTTTTCTTTGCCGCGCAACCTATTAATTTTACCCAACAAAGATATAATTTCAGGGAAATAGCATATATTTTCATAGTAATCATTTCAAGCTAATTACCTTCCATAGCGTATTGGCTGATTATGAATTGAATCTAGCAAAAGGCGCTGACACTGCGTGAACACGCGAAAACGAAAGTCGGGGCACGCAAACAAAGGGAACAATGGACCTGAATAAGGCAGTATCGACTAATCCGTGCCAAAAAATGCAGTAATTGCTATAGTCATGCCTTTTTGGACAACTGTTATGATACTGACTTGATATGAACTGGTTTGCAGTGATCAATATCGCCGAAACGGCACGGCGAGGGGTCGGGGGTTGGCGGCCGTTTCGCGGCTCCCACTGTGGCGCGCTGATAATGCAAACGGCTATTTCGATCAACATGTTTAGGGCTCCTCGTTGCCTAACCAAACCTAGAAATAGGAAAGGTTGAACGTACCCGCGTAGACTTATACTAGCTGGTCGTTAAATAGAACGCACTGTAGAATATCTATATGAAACAATGGACATAGAGATGGAAATCGATTGCTACATACCATTATCAATATTATTATTATGAATTACTTATATAATGCCGACGGTATATTTACACCAGGTAATTAATGTATATATATATATATATATATATATATATATATATATATATATATAAGTTGGAACAGAAAAGTGAGTGAGTAACTTAATATTAGACAAATCTTTCAATAAATATTATGTATACTACAAGATGTTTGTTATTTTTATAAATAAAATTATTAAATACTACAGTAATACACGCTGTGTGCATGGGGCGCCTATAGTTTTTAGTCAGTCAGGTATAGAAAAGATAGAAAAAAATATGTATAATTTTTGTTTCTTTATGTTTTAAATTTTGCACCCTTTGTTGCCGTTAGGCATTCTCTGAGACGGATGGCTCCCAGCACGAAACGAAGCCTAGAAAACATGTCCCTAGGATTAGCAGGCAAATAGCTACCCAACAAACTACGACGGGGACCTTTTGGGGGAATTTTTTTGTCCCATAGCATATCAACGTTGGACCGTATGACGTGAACGCTTAGCAGGAGATACCTCTAGATTATGGCCGACTTCGTAGGATATAGTATTTAGGCAAGTGCCAAGCGCGATAAACCAGTCTGGGAAATGGGTTGCGGCTAAAAATAGTTCAGCACTATATGGACGACACAGTTATACTTCTATTCAGATATATTCTCAGGTTAAAATAGGCCTCTTTTATTTTAATCTTATATTCGAGCGTATATAGATATCATTATGTTTAACAATATCCTGTTCCGAAAATCATTACATTAATCTCCTTTTTAATCTGCTGCTTTATCATTTTAGGTACGCACACTATTAGAAGAAGACCGACAGGGGGTGAATGTGAAATCCCGCCAAAAACACCTCCTATACAATTTTTGTGAATAAAAAAAAGTAATTATTTATTGTTTGTACATGATACAAATTGAAAAATGTCTGTCGTTGTCTTTAATCATGTATCAGCATCATTTTTAAGAAAAAGTTGGTTTTTGAAAAATATCGCGTTAGATAATATGTTAAAATATACATTCGCTCATTAACGGTAGATTGTTTTATTCGCTACACGGCTGAACCCCAGCATGTAACAAAGTGTGTTTACGCATATTCCCTTCCGTATAGACCTTCAATGCCTTTAGGCTTGTTCGACAAACCCGTTGCCAGCGCACCATGACAAACAGAACTGATACATGCATGGTATCCGGTAAGGATCGTCGTAAAACCGTGAAAGTAACGTATGTAAGATTATATAACAATATACCGATAAAAAACCGTATGCTTCAAGATGCACCTTCCTCTAATGCACAAGGTTTTACGTTTAAATTATATCTGTGTATCTGTAAAACGATTCATCTGATTCCAACGTCCAATGTCATGTCATCTATGTTTATGGCATCGTGTTGTACTCGCTACTCAAAAACTATAGAAATTACACACCTAGTTATAATATCAGATCTTTTTACGTCTTTCGAATGCGACATATTCGAAATGATTCAGCGCAATTTCTTATTCATGAAATTAACAAAAATCCTACATACATGACGCTGCTAAGCGCTATGAGCGATTCCGGACAGGGTTGCAACAAGAGGCGGAGCAGTTGCGACGCTTACCCGTTTCTAAAACTTGCTCATGAGCGTACGAATTTACCTTTTGCTCCACTATGTTTTCGGAGAAAAGCCGATCGCGTACTAGCCTTGACAGTTAGAAATAAGAGACCCTAGGCTGGGGTACCGTAAACGAACAACTATGTACGACTTATTCCGCAAGATTGCCTATGTCGTGAGCCGGAATTGTCTAGATCTAGTAAACAAATTTCAATATCTATGCCACACACGATGCGTATAGATGATTTCACCGAAATTTAACTTGAGGATCATTTCTTATCGATACGGAGTGACACTAACACCTAGCAATTCAGCATCTTTATGTTCAGTCAATCCGTGTCCTCGTTTGTACACATTCCTCATTTTGATTACCGTACCATTCTGCCGGTTTACGGAAAGCAAACCTTAGCTAATTGATCACAATTACACAGCTTCGTAACCAGCTAAACCACACAATACCGTTTTGTCATTCCTTACGCAAAGAGTAAAATAAGCTCTACATGCTCAATAACAGTTAACGTCTCGTCAAGCCTTTCAATAAAAGTGCCAACACAAATGCACGTTAAACCTAGATCGTAGATGCTGTTGCCACTAGGCTCACTCGTTATAAAGTCAATGGCCGTCTACATGTTTCGGGTCACGGATTAGATATGTTTCCTCACAGATTGCCATTAGGTGCAGCATTTCTCTCAAGTTTGTCAGCGGGGCGTCGAACTATATTGCAAGCGCTCGTGTCTCCACGTAGGTTCTAATAGCCCAGTTGTATGACATCTTAAATGAAAGCGTGTATACATGATAGAAGAAAAGCATAATCTCTTATGTGGCTAGATCTGACACTAGTGCACGCACCAAAATCACTTTCTATTATTTTAGTCATAACAGGGCCTTCGGGCATAAAGTGGTATCCCGGGATGGTTGAGGACAACGGTTTGTTGGACCTGTGACTTCGGAACACGACTTGAGGCTGAAACGTCTTTCCAGCAGCGGCCTTCTGGACTCCATTTAAAGAAGCCCACCAGCCTTGGATCGGATTCCGTTTCACTGATACGCAATCGAGCCTGCGTCAACTCAACCGCCTCGGTGACTATCAAGAAGGTTTGGCCTTGTAGGTCAAATATTTTATATATGACCCCACAAATATTAGGCAGCAACTGCGCGCCTACAAGACGTTTCAAAGCTGATGATCGATCATCAACTTGAGTGGACACGCAGGTTTTCGTTTGGTCAAGATACGGTTTGATATAATCTTTTACTAGAACAAATTTCGCTAGATTTTCATCGAGCACTAAAACGTCATAGCCAAGGCGTAAAGCTAGGATATGACCATCGATCACATGAAGTTGATAATCTGTCGTTACGCCGCTGCTATCGAATTGCCATTGATTTGTCACAGAAAAATCCTTACCTAGCTCAACGCAAAATCCTACGCGCTCTGTATCGAAAAAGATTCGCCGACGCGAATTGTCTACGCAGCGAGGTTCAAGTGCAAATCCGTCAACCGTCGGCATATCGACTTCATGAAGTTGAAGGTCGTCCCCAATGACGAAGTGTTGGCCATTGACGCTACAAAATACCCTTCCTAACATCTCGATAAAGTATCCTGTACGTCCTTCGGGATGACGGGCAAGTGTTGTCTCTTCACAGGTGACGCAGTCGTGTAAAGCCACAGTGTTGCTTCGAAGGAAATTGTGCGTCAAGTAACGCTGTTTATAACGTAATACCTGTAATAAGTCATGTTTTAAATAAATTTTAATAACATTTATGTAGCTCGTATGACATCGTCGATTTGTATGGTCCAGAGCTTTCATGTTGCAAATAATACTACAATCAGGAATGGTATTAGCGGTCATCTAGTTAAAAGCCATGGCCCTTAAAATCATTATTGTTTGTATGGCCGACAGCAGCAGCTGTCGACTATACAAACAATAATGGGAGCTAAGAAAGAGCAATTTCGATCAACAAGAGCGGCTTTACATTTATGTGAAGTAGAACTCAGTTGCCATTGTGAAAATTTTAGCTGCTGGAATTTTAGCATGCGCGTACCTTAAAATTGTACACGCCCTCCCTCATCGAGTCGAAGTCTCCCCAGTGGCAAGGGGCCCACACTTTGCCATCAAACACGTGGACATGCCCGTCGAATGATTCGTATGTAACATTTTTAGCATGCTCGTACTCGTCCACTGCTACTAACGTTGATGACAGGATCGGCCCAAGCCAGTCGCCGTGCGACGTGTCCGACTTCAAGCGATGATAAAACGCGAAAGTTTGTCGTGGGGCATATATCGTTGGCGAAGTCCGGAGCAGAAAAGTCAGTTGTTACCGTGAGTCAAAGATTAACTAGTACAGCATATATTTTTCAGCTATTTGCAGAGCCAATGGAACAAGGGTCAACGCGTCAGCCGTACTAAAAATTTCGGTTAGCTTTTGCGTGTCCGCGACGCGTGTGGCAGATTGGTAAGAGCTAAAATCTTTCAACGCCGCATTTAGATAGAGAAATTTCCTCTGCATGAATTTTTCATATTTCCGAAAGAAAAAGAAAACTTAATAAAACATTGGCGCTTGCTTGAATAATCCGAAAGCCATTTTTTAAACAATGTATGAAGCTTAATGTTCGATCATATCTATATTAGGTGATGTCTTATTATGTTGCATTTGTTTGGCTAAACTCGAATCGAACTACCACTAACCTCCAGCCATCGAAGGAAGAAGCGTAGCACAAAAGCGTACCCTTTCATTCCGAACACGTCGGTCAGATCTTGCAAAAGAAGCGGTAGCATGCGCTGCATCAACGCCGGCGAGAGTTCAGCTGAAAAATCGTCCAAGGTAGTCTGGCCAAGACGCAGCGCAATTCGTCTCATCTGCTCGTCAAAAGCGTGAAGAAGCTCGTCACATTGGAGATAGTCGAACACAGTATAAACATCAAGTAGCTTGTTCGTTGGCAGCTCCGGCAGAGTTCCATTTTCAAGGGCTGCCAAGACAAGGTGTAACATTGATGAATGCATATCAAGTCGAACTTGTTCGTGTTGCAGAGATTCCCTAAAGCCACCATGTAAAAGTGATCGGAAATAGGGCACACGACAGAGAATACGTTCATTGCACGTCAGTTTTACGTTATCGGAGGAGACTAGTACTAGACTTCCGCTGGAAGACCGAGTTTCGTTATCGGAACTCCATCCGTCAGGTTTCGGCGTTGGCCAACGTTGACTGTTTGGCAACTTGGACAAGTGGTCAGTATACTGGGTAAGCTCGATTGGACTAATTAACAGGTCTCCGTGTAGTTCTGTTAGGAGCTCGCAGATTGTACTGGTAATCGTAGCAAACGAGGCGGAATCTACTGATCTGTAAGGTAAGTCCTTCGATACTGTTGACTCTTTAGCTACGGCGCTCCAATGCAAGAAGGTTCGCATGATAAAATTGAGATCTAACACGGTATAGAGTGGTAAAGTTTCCGTATTCAGGTACGGTTCCAGCTGAAATTCAATTAACAATTTTTTTGTTGTATTAGCTCATGGTAGAACTTATCCAAAGTAGATTTTCACTATTTAAAATGTTGAATTTGTTGGGCTTGAGTTAGCTGGATAACTTAATACACTCGTAGGAAATGAAGTACCGTCAGGGCTGTTTCGATACACCGATTAGGTATATATTCCCTTTCACCAACCACCCTATTTTATCTAGTAGTAATAAATGGAACGTCACAATTCGAATATACGCGGGCGTACTGAGATTTATTAGTATCATACTGTAGTCTACTGTTTTCTGTCGTTCTAGCTGGACCGTTCTACTCTATATACAAACCTGTGACTCATTGAGCTGCAAAAAGGATTGTTCGGAGCCGAAACGATGAAACTCGGAACGCAGATAATTTTGCGCGACCTGAAGTCTATCGCTAACTAACCCTAATTCTTGAATAAAGCGCATCAAACGAAAGTGATTCTTTGTAATAGAATCTACTGAGACGTACCTGAAAGGAAGCAGACCATCAATAGCTATAGCATTAATCCCTACAGTGTGAACGATACGCGCCTACATTAACTGGTCTGACATGTATGTACGGTCCCGTAAAAACGGTTTTTTATTTTTCGGGCGTAATTAATTAAAAGTAATGGATACACAATGTACGGAGGTAGTATCGCAGCGAGTTTTAAGCAGATACACCTGCGCGATTCAACAAACCAGATAAGTCTAAAACGTCGTTTGAACGATTTAGGATATTGGATGTTCACAAAATCAATAACTACACTGAATATCGTCAGCCGAAAAGAGGCACATGTAAAATTATACCGAAACAACCCCAAAATCTGTCAACAGCAGACCAAGTATCTGTCGTAGCTTAGAATGTTGTTAATAGAAATGTTGCATATGGGTATCTACAGATAGTAAAGATGAAGAAGAAGAAGAAGAAGAGAGTAATTTTGCAAATGTAGAAATGTATGCAGAGTGCAGTTAGTTTTTGAAAAGACTATGTGGAACGATGAAGCTACAACCATACTAAGTGGCACAATTAATCGGTGTACTAGGTAATACGCAGGGGGCACCATATAAATTTACGAGAAGTTACAATCCCGAACGAATGGTTAGCTGGACCATTTTACTTGAGTGTACAGTGACCGGTGCCAACTAGTTGCTATTACCCCAACAATCCATTCTATCCCGCACTCCAGATGACTCAAGTAAAGGTGGTAAATTTTATTTCCATTGTCATTATGTCACCTTGACGAACAAATGAGTTGGGCGAAAGGTCCCAGAGAAAACTGCCCATTTTTTTACACCTAAAACCATTACAATATCATTGCAATACCGAATGAAACATTCGTTGAAGTTTGTGAATTAGTGGCTAAAATGATAACATTTTGAAAGATCGACACTACAGGGAAAAAGCCATACGTTACATTCTATATAGATGCTTTATGTACAATGATATGTAAGTAAAAATTGAAGTTATAGTTATTTAAATTCTGGCTACACATTTTCGAAACGCCACTAGATCGACGAAGCTGAAGGTAATGTAACAAGCGGTGATTTGCAAAACTGACTGACATATTTTGCATCAGGCCATAGACTAAATTTATTTAGCATTTCAACAAATTCTCTAACTGTTATTTTGGAAACGCTGAAGACGCCACGTTACGTATCCAACTGCAATTCTTCAAGTAATTAAATATACGAGTCAGTTACCTATATATGCACTCTTGTTAGGGTGTGAATAATCTCGTGACATTTTTACTTCATATATAAAAATGCTGAGCTCATTATAGTCCACTATAGTTCGTGTTCAAGAGACCTTCGAGTTAGACATCTCTATGACAGCCTCGATAAGGACTGAAGCGTGTTCAAAATCCGACTGACGCCAAATAATAATATTATGGTTAAGAGTCCGAAAAGTCACCCGAAGACAAAACGGTCTGTCTTACGATAGTCATATTCTTTTTACCTGTGCTATGCTTATCTTGTCCAAGGATAGTTGATAATCCAAGGACAGTGTTTTTTTAATAGCAGAATAATATATAAAAAAGAAAGTTGATCCTTGACGTCTGTTACAACTGAACAGATGTCGATAGCCTGTGAGCAAGTTGTGGTAACTTCAGTGTGGGACGTAACAGTAATTTGGCCGTTCCTACTCTTCTAAGAAAAACATCGTTGTGGAAATGGAACAGCGGAATTTTGTTCTTCCACGACGCACGTTCGTTTAACAGATACGCCCCTCATAGCCATGATGCAGTTACCGAATACAAATGTAGTCAAGATGCTCAGGTATCACTCAAGTACGATGCAGCCCGACACTTCCGTGCCTACACGTACGTTCTAGCTGGACTTTCCTGGACCGCCTGATCGAATTGTTAATGTTATTAGTATGCTTGCGTGAACTTTCAAAGCCATCTAGGTAAGGAGGTATGTCGAAGGCCAATAACGTCAACATCTTATAAAAAAACAAACCTGTTGTAACTTTTGGTAGACTATGAGCTCTGTCAAACCTACTGTCTTGTGTAGAGAATCCTTAGAAGGTTTTCGATCGTATCACTGTCTAAATCCAATTCCACCTTGGAGCCTTGTCCGAACCGAAAACTGTGCTTCACCATTGCCTGTAAATATCGGTACGAACATCGATGCAACGCATTAAAAAGCTAGTCCACTGGAGCTTAGGCCGGGCCTGAGAAAAACATTTAAAATTTGGCTTACTGCAATTTCGACTTACATGCTTAGCTAAGGGCATTTAAAATTTTCCAGCATATTTTTTGAAGTATCTCCAAAGTACAGGGACATGTAATAGCGAAATAAACAGCTACATACATGAATAACATGTTTGTGACAGTGGCTCCATTGTTTGTAACCTCGATCCTTGACTTTCGAAACGATTGCAAAGTCGGTATTCTCACGCGAACGTTGATTCCATTCACGGCGAAAACATCTTTGTGTAAAGAAAAAAAAATCAAACAATCGACTCTTAGAAATCATCAGCGTCACTTTATAGAAATAAGCGAAAATTCTCTAATCATTTGACAATGTGCATGAGGAAAATTGCAAGATTCTTCTATTGAGTGGACCATATAATCCCCTTAATTAATTCATCTTGTAGCAATAGACATCTTCTTAAGCACAAAGACCAGTAAAACGGTCTTGTAGTATCGACGGTTCTTATAGTACATTTTAATTAATGTTTTCCTGATGTAACATGTACCACGAAATCGAATTGAAGCAAGAAATTACCCATAACAACTTCTACGATCGACCTTTCTTTTATTTCTATTATTATTTTATCGTTCTTTTATTATATTATTATTTTTATTATATTTTAACCTATATATCTGTTATTTTCAATTTACATAAAACATGATGTAATATTAGACAAGTAAAGTCTGGTTAGTCTTGCGTAAAACTGCGACATGTTTTCTCCTCTTCGTCCTTTGTCAAGCGAGTTCGTACACAATTATAGAATTCATAAAGGAAGTATGGTTAAGTTAGCCTTTTTGGGAAACTACATTCAGTAAAACAAGTATCCCCTAAAATTATATAGCGTAATTCATGGAATTTTTTTTCTGTTGAGCCATGCGTCTTCGGTTTTGAAGATGTTATTATTACTAAGAACATAGTGGCAATCTACCTATCCAAATAGAATGCCCTCTAGTTGCGTTTACCTTTTCAATATACCGTTCACTTAATTAAATCAACTTATTCACGAATGTGTTTTTTTTTTTTTTTTTTTATTATACCCCGTTAGCGATAAGTTATGTTTGATTACTACTAGATGCAGATCACTGGTACTCGCATACGATTTGCTCATTCATATTCAGGGTGATACTTGTTGTTATATTGTAACCTAATACCAAAAACAACTATCATAAAGAAGAGAAATATCATCTTGTCAATAGGAAATATAGCGATTTAGAGAATATTTTCGTAGCGGCGTAGTAATTTAGATATCCTAGACGTCTGTTTCTTGGGTTACCAACCTTGGAGTGTCGCAGATCAGCGTATTCTGTAGAAACTCGATGGGCTGGCTCCACTTAAGAGAAGACAGACTGAGATCAAAAGACTGCACCCAGTCCCAGCAAGTAGAGTAGTCAATTTTTTTTGTCTTCGACATCGCAGTCGTTCTTACCACGCTGTCTCCAAAAGTTCTAGTTTGCCATCTGCATCTGAAAGAACAAGCGTGGAAACATTGACTTGAGATCTATGCAAAGTGCCTATATTATGTAATATTGCTTTCGACTTTACTATGGTGGACCATATAATCATCTAATCGGTGTAATCTATCATAATCCCATCTGGCTTATAATCTTACTAAGCTAACCCGGAATTTTGTAGAGCTGAACCCAACAACATGTCTACGAATGATAGCTTAGTGCGTAACGTACTTGCGTGCTAATTTAAACAACACATCGTGGTGCAGGTTCGAACCCGTCCACAGGCGTACTTTGTTCAATGGTAAAACCTGTAACATTCCGGGCTCTCATCACTGGCAAATTCTAGGAGATGTTTTTTCATTTGAACTGTATATTTGTGCGTTTCTGCGATGGTACAGTAAGCAGTACCGGGATACGTCGTGGTATTTGTTCGAAATCGGGCGTAGAAATACAGCCATACAATGAATTCGAATGGTGACGGGACTCGAACGAATTTCTTTTCTAGAGCTATGTAAATTTTAATATATTATCTAGTAAAATGTTTAATCTCGGTTTTCCTTCAGTTCCGTAATTGATAGAGAAAGAATGTTACATTACAAATTAACGAACCACGTGATCTTTCATCCATAATACACTACGATAAATAATGGAAAAATCATGAACTATTCTACTGAATATTCGATGCCATTAAATTTAAAAAAAAAACTTGAATGTTACGGAGTTCTTTAAAATACTGCTTTGTCTTTTTTAATTCGACTCCAATAATTCAGTTATTCTAAGTTAAACGTTACAGATAATAGTATGCTGGTCATGACATATACAAAGCTTCGACAGATGGTAACTTACCTAACAAACGAGATCATTTTTGTCAAACGATTGCAGCATGTAGTTCGACCCCCCCCCCCCCCTTACGTCAGTTACACTATTACTGGGAATCGTAGTCAGAGCTGCATAGATAAACTGTCACTTGTTCCCTCCTATATTGTCAATATGCATCGATTATATAGATTTTTTGATTATACAATGCAAGTGAAGCTTACTCATCAAAAAAAAAGTTCCTAATTAAAGTGTCTGTTTTATTAGCGAGTTGTACCTGTCGACCTAGGTACAGGACATGCGATAGCTGGGATAATTTCCGCGCTTTCTATATCAAACGGTTCTTCGTTACACCCGTACATACATGATGGACACGCGTAGGCACGCCAACTGGTACGGATATTTCGTTATTAAGTTACTATCATAATTGCACTCAGATTAAGTTGCAGGTACTATATGGTATAACCCCTTGACTATCGGCTTCACTAATTGTTTTGCCTGTGGACTCTGTTAATATTAAGCTCGCCACGATCAAACGATACATTCTGGACTCCCCACGCGCAAATCAAGTGGAAACAAAGAGAATAAGAGGGCCGAGATTAGAAATACCTGCCAAGCGCTGGATCACACACCCAGTCGAGTATATCAGATTAATTTTAGTTCGCTTGATTATTTGCCCACGCTGTAAATATATTATATCATCAATAATGTTTGTTTTCGGTTGGTCTGTTCGATTTAATGAACATATTTTTCGTTGACAGTAAATGCGGCCGAACAACTTTATTAAATATCCCATGAGATTCTTTAAAACCTCCGATATGTCTGAAGGTACACATCTTTGAGGATACCTTAATTTATTTTAAACACAAAATAGAATGAGAGCATGATACAAAGCTTAAAACGAAGAATCTATTCTAGCCAACGCTTACGATCATTCGGGATTACTTTTTTGTTCCGGTTTCTTCTTTTCTATTTGACATCGATGGGACTCGAACCCGCGAAAACTCTGCAAGTTCCAACAGACGCATTAGGCTTGTCTAATAAGTGATCGTGATTGCCTGAATTTTTCATAGAAACTTACTGCGTGCATGTGTCCCTTCTCTGAAGTGGAGGATTTACTTGAATTCTTTTATCGGCTATGTAGCGGTAATTCCTTGCGTGAGTAATTAAAAACAAGCAAAATGGCCATTTGCAGCGTGATTGGATGATCTTGGTAAAAAAACCAAGTAATGTACAATAGGTGGCATGGCTTGAACAGCTGGTTCAGTTAAGCCTAAGCAAGAGCAGATTGAATTTCTTGTTCTGCTCTTTGCAGAGTATTGTTTAGATAGGAGGAGATTTATTATTAGGCCTAGACAGGACGTAAAGATATGTTGTTAACTTTACAATAATGGGTCTTACGATCTTTTGTCCTTATGTCGATAGTCTTTCTCTTTGAATATTTTAGGTTTTTGCGGTCCTAGCTAAACAAAAGCGACATTATTTTAATAGCAAAATTGAGCCTTATTAGCCTTGACAAGCAATAATCGTATCAGATCCTTTATTTTACAGGGCCAACTTGGATTACTTATCTGGCGCATTGTCTAAATCAACCGAAACATGCTTGTATTGAAAACATTAAAATAACGTTACAAACATCCTAGTCGATTTAACCCGTATACATTTTTTTTATGATGTAGCAATGTACATCCATTCCATCAGGCGGATGCGTTACTTACTGTCAGTCATCCAGGCAGGAGTCCAGTGGCATGGTCGCCTTTCAAATAAAAAGGTAGAAGATCAAAAGTATCATAATCATTTAACTTGTTCGTACTTACATATTTCCATATTTACCGTTAGACTGCCAGAAAACAACTTATGTTCGCGCCGCTGTGAAAAATATCACCTTACGGCATTGTGTATAGAGGCGTAAAAAAAAAGAGCACTTGAAAGCATTTTGACACGTTCCTGCATAAAAAAAGTAACGGTACTTATCTTTGGAGTGAGCCACTTGAGATAACCGACCGCTGTCGAATATATATGCATATGAAATTTTAACCCAGCTATACCAGCTAAACAATCAGATCATTATCTCTTTCAATAGAACAGGAAGTGATCGAAAGCTAAAGTCAAACGCATCGTCGGCTGTGATACGTTGCAACACGTGGATTTTGTAACGGAAAGAGAACCCTCATACATTTATCCAACTGCGATACTCTATACGAAATATTTGTTTATATATAATTACACACCTAGTAACAGAAATGGAAGAAAACAAATACTATAGTTTAGTTTGTTTGAGATTTTTTCAACATGTTACTGTGTAGTGAAAGCTTACATTATTATTTTCATTATTTTTAACAGAGTTTGTGTACTTTTTTAGGGACGAAAATATAGAGTATCGCCGATGGCGGTGACAGACAACACTTGACCAAAAGCCATTCTTCTCCAGCGGAATTTCTTCTCAAACGAAGCTGATAGGCAACGGCAAAAATGCAACCAGCGTCAATTAGAAAGCTAAAAAAATCAAGTAGAGCTATGGTAGTTAAAATCAATAAAGATAAATTGAATGAGAGTAACATGCGATCATTGATGAGCCGTACAAAGCTCAGGAGTCTATTCGTACCCTTGATGATCTTACAGTACTACACGTCAATATATTTTGCTTAATCTACCGTGCACAAGTTTGTTATTGCACAAATCCCGCGTCGTTTAGCATGTGCTTCTCTGTTAGCAGGTGCTCCTGTGATGTACCTAGGATAGTATAAGAGTAGATGAAACCGTATCATCACAAGCAATCGTCCTTCAGGTAGAAAGGTATCATACAAACCGTGCATGGCGTTTGTATAGCCCAGTGAAAGGATTCCCGATTTTAATATGAAACTAATATGGAAACGATTTTATCGTAAAAAGATCGGATCCTCCTATTCCTCCGGAAGATTTTCTTTATCGGTTTCAAATCAATTCTAACCTTAACAGCATTTGGTTCACTAATTGCCCGAAAGTTGCATCGGCCCTGAATAAACGTGCCCGGTTTTGCTGTCGCTAAGCGTTGTCTCAAACGGCTGGCCCGAAAACGAAGCGTGTCCACACCCAGTTTCACACTCAACTTACCCCACGTGTTATTGAACTTAGTAAATAAATGCTTTACCGGTTATTCGATTTTTCGATTTGTTTGCACCAGTTCCTCCCCTAGCCGCATACTGCGTTGATACTGCCGCAGGAATTATAGCCAAGTAAAGACATTTGTGCAAACTGAAAATAACGAAATAGGCAACGCTTATTATAATAGAGATCTGGTTGTTGAATCAAAGGAACAAATCCAGAATCATCCCAAGGCTAGGGAAAAACGAATTTATCTATCTAGTTTGTTGAGCGTGAGAACTAGAAATGATGTGCTAGACGTTGGGCAGGAAATAATTTAACTCACCATACTGCTAAGACAGCTTTAAACATTTAAAACCTGCGTCAAAAACTCAATTTATTGAATCCTGTTGCCGAATCTGTAACTGTATCAAACGATCGAGTGTTTCTCCCGTTCGATCACTTGATATTGTTTCAAGCTATATTTTGTTTTATAACAAAGTATACGAAACTAGCTTGTTAACCGATCATATCGCCAGCCAATGTTCGACTCCATACGCATTGAACTGTTAATAAGATGACAATTTTTATCATGTAACATTAGTTACAGCTCAAAAACAAGCCACTGCAATTAATACTATCTGTTGTTTATAGGACTTTTATTGTTAACTGGCTTTCATGAAACTAATCTATAATAATCCTTACCTTCGCTAATATCTCTAGTTCATTTGTTTGTGATTTACTCATATAAATGCTTGTTATCTTATCAAACATAGCTTGTTAGTTGTTTTGTGTTCTTCTATTAAAAAAAAAAAAGTAGATTAAATGTGTAGCACTGCGTGATCGTTTATTTCGATAAATCATAGTTTGATCGTATTGTATTCCCTAAGCTATGCAAACCCGTGTCGACTGTAATATCTAAGACTCGTCAAGTGTGTTGGTAGTATGTTTGGCCATGCCAATGCTATTTCCATTAAATAATGGACAGCAACGACAGTGAATTACGCGCACATACTTCAGACTTGAACTCAGCAACCTACCCTGACACTGCCAATTCATATGGTGTTACCATTGGCGTTATGGAACTGGTAAAAAAAACACGGGCACGATTGGGTCACTGGCCGTGACACAATCGTGCCCGAACTAACCCGTTCATCGTTTAGCATGTCCGTAACAAAAACTGCAATATTGTACGACTGGAGCCAACACTAACAACCCTATAGTGTATATATATATATATATATATATATATACGAGTGTAAACTTGACCAAGTGCCAACTGGATAATTAAATAAATAAATCAAGGATTTTCTTGTCTTTTGTGAACGAACGCACGATATAATCAACGATTTGTGGCTCACGAGAGAAGGGAATTGGGGTTCTTCACTGAAATTCGTGTGTTTTTTCGAAGTTAATTACTTGTTAGCCCTCGTGTTCAATGTAGCTTTTCGCCCGCTGAGGCGAACGACGATTTAAACTATGAAATTACATCTGTTCACTCAGCTGTATTGATGCGAGTTGATTAAAAGCCCCTAGCCATATCTAGTTTGACGTGGCCCCACTTATCCGCTACCCGAATCGACGTACAGCTACTGGTTTTTATCACAGCAGAGTTTTTCAGTTAAGAATTCAATACTGTAGCTTGCCTATTTCGGTCGAAGGTGCTTCACATCAAATAACAACGATGTCGTGAAGTTTCGTTTTGCCGTACCGGCTTTGCCTGAGGCAAAGCTAAGACTCCCTAGACATAGTATTGCAATATACATCGAGTAGTGAAAAATATTTCCTTTTGCAATTCGATGCTGCTAAGTGAGGTCTTGCACACTTTGAGACAACCGCCCGACTTCGTTCCCGCCTTCACTATATATACACGCACAGAACTCACTAGCGTTTAGCTGATCGAGTGCACAAATGTAATAGCACAGTACCACACCATCGCTCACCAGAATATTATAAGAGGCTGACTTGCTCTCTCACGCTCTAGTTGACCTCTTTTTTGTGCAACGGTAGCAGTCTAGCAGATTTGCAAACGAACTGTTGTTCCTATCGTCAACCACTTTTCTAATGTTCCAAAAAATCTTCTCGACCAGCCGCAACTAGTGGTAGATTAGCAAATATATGGGACAGATGATTGAAACATTCGATGAGTCCGGGTCATTCGGGATAAAAATGCTGTCTTCACACAACGAACTACTCAGGCCACTTAATCAAGCAAGGCTCTTGGTATAACGTTAATAGACAGACTGGTAAACCATCGTTTCCATTGAGCACTCACTGGCTTCACCAATCGCCATCACTATCTGTATGATTGCCACGCGACGTGTGCACAGCCAAAAGCGCTTAAAGCTGCTGGTCTACAATCCATTTAACTGCCAGGACCTTCGCTATGCACCGACGTAAGGAACGGTGATAATGGTAAATTAAAATGCTAAATGCCCAGTGGACAGAGGGAGCTCTCGAGGTATTCGAATCAAGCCTCTCAACACTTCCCTATTTTGTAATGGATCTATCGTTCCTGTCGCTGGACTTGGCTGCCGCCTGTATTGCTTTGTGACTGTCGGCAAGCGAAATCGGAGAAATTATGCTGCTACCCTCGCTCCTATTGTGTCTGTCCAGTAGGGAAAGAGCGCACTGCTTAACTTTCTACTGCAAATTACAAACGACAGTCGTCACAGCGGCAGCCAGACAGTAAGTCAGTGGAACAACGGTCGACAAATGCTGACAGAAAGATCGACTGTTCCATGATTGCACAGTCAGGCGGAGCGACTGCTAAACAGGCAGAGTGCGCTACAACAGCGTAGTAACGATAAAGCGTTGCCAACTGATGCACTTGTCTGTATTCCCAGCAGGTGATACAGGACACAATCACATACCGTGAACCTGTAGCGTGCTTTCTCTACGCTAACCAACAACTCTACATCAAGATCTTCGATGGCCGCCGTGTCACAATCAACCGATAAAGGAGATGCACAAAAACACACGATTCATGAGCGAATTCCGCACCGATACGCCACGCATACGAACGCAGCTCGCCAAAGTCGCAGCCGATCCGTTTACATCTAAAGCGGAACAGTGGAGACACCGTGTCGAATAAGCGTAGTCAGTCACAAGTGATCGATGTCAGTTGTTTTGTACAAGTCGCCGATGCTCTTCTTCGGTTCAACGTACCTTGTGAAATAAACATACGCACCAAACGCAGGACGTTTCACAAATTAAAAAGTATAGCTTTATTTGTTGAGCTGGTCGTCTAAAATATTAACTTAATTTTAGCCCATGGTAATATCTAGAAGAGATTTTACTCCACAAGCGACACCAGTTTCGAGGTTGAGTCGTAAAACCACAAAACTCGATTTATATATATATATCCTGCGCGGGAATATTTAAGGATCAGTCCCACTATAGGCCAGGCTGAATTGAACCCAGTAGAGTGAGCCTTGCTACGAAAGCCAGCGCAGCCGAACGGGGAGTCGATGCACGATATTTTCACCTTCTCTGTTTTCGAACCGCACATGCGTCTGATCTCACCCAGCGCTCGCAGTCTTTTTTTCTGACGACGATATTAGAACGTCCAGCCTCTCTAGTGCCTCATCTGTTCGCGACCTTCCTGCGCGTAGGTATGGTATTATACTCTCACGTGGGTCGACACTACTACCATGGCGTGTGATACAGCGTAAGCCATAGCGTTAACGTCGTCTTGTCCTTCTTAACCAGATGAACTCTCTATTGACGCGCTTTATACAGCGATGTTGTTAGGCAGGTAACCCTCCGGGAACGACTATGAAGTTTATGGTGACTACTTGTTACATAGCAAAATTTACTGCCGGTGTTGGCATGGCTAGCGGTGGAAGAACGAGAGGCCCATCGCGTAACTGAAAGCACGTTTCAACCTACTGAAGAGACCAATAGCTACGCGCTGTTCTAAATATTTTCAATGACTCTACACAGATCATCAGGACAGCAAACAGACGCACCAATCACCATTCGTAGCAGAAGAGACCAAAAGGCTAAAAGGACGAAGTAATTTCTTTAAAGCGCTATCGACTAATCAGAAGAGCGCCGGTCATCAACGTCTTCACTCTGACTGCGCCGTTGTGAAATTACTCCACGCAGCAATAAATCTAATGTTCACTTTAAATACGAGCATATGAAGATAAGAGTTTGTTATACCTACGATCCCGATGAGAATTCCATTGATTCCAAACAAATTTATTGTATACATGTGTGTGTATATGTATATATACGTACATATGGTCGCCATGGTACGTCTCTATCAATAGAGCTTAAGCTATCTTTCTTTACTCACACTGCATTCGGGATTCAGCCTGATCACCGATAGTTCATATTATCTTTAAATGAACTAACTGTATCTTCCACGAAGAATGGACCTAGGAATACCACTATAGCAAACTACTTCTGTCCGCAAAATCACTTAACCGTAACAATAATCAAGAAAGATATCTAGATAATAAAGACAAGGCGTCGAGCTCTTTATTATTAGCCTCTTACTTAGCTGATCTCACGTGACACATGTTCTTCTTACGACACAACTGTGAGTCTTGAAACTGTCATGGTTTTTGGCTTCGTTGCAGGTGACAGTCACGGCTAAATTTCTCGTTTAAGTTAGATTAATTATGCCATTGTTAAATATTTACGCGGTTTTTTTTCAAACGTATTCGCACTTGGCTCAAACGCAAATCGAAATTTTTATCCCCACGTTGAACTCAAATGCCACATTGTTAGATTTTGGGTGGGCATTAAGAAAGAGATGGGCGTTCCAAACGAAGACAATAACAGATAAAAGCTTCGAGCCAAATTCATACAATGAATGCCTTTTAATAACTTGCAGTGGATGATGGAGCAGGTATCGGCGTATTGGTGATACGATTAGATCTCTTAGACAGCGAGGCTGCGGAGGTTACCATGGCTACTTCTACAGCATAAGTAAGTGTGGTGCCCTATGTGCGCAGACTAGTTATATGGAATAGTCGGCCAGTGGAAACATCTTTCATACGCGTACTTCCTTACCTGTTTATGCTCATACCCTTTTCCACCTACCCAAATGACCAGCTTCGTCCATTAAGGTTTGCCAGTTCACTGCTGGTAGACGCGACAGTTATTTAGATTAATTCCATTGTATGCAAATTGGACCGTGTACGTGAGCCAACGATTAAATAGTTCATACAAATGTTTATTTACATGCGGTAATTTTCACCCTAAGTTTAAAGACCATTCATACTACAGTAACAGTGATCTGTGCACACGCTAATGATGGGACCTCACGATATAAGCTGTTTGAGCTAACTGTTTTTAGAACTAACGTAAAACTCGAGATAGCTTTGCAGATAGTTTATATTCTTAGTAGCGCCACAGTGATGCTATTGTTTTCGAAAATGCGTGATGACTTACATACAACCCCTTGGAATTTTATTATTTCGAAATAGGAGAATCACGAATAAATGCGTTAAATACAAGGGATACGGTTCTTTGAGAAACTTGCCCGCTGGTATTGAAAATTGATGGGCTCGAATGTAACGACACCGAATTTTATAATGTCTTACCGGAGCAGACCGTAGCAATACCATCATTGAAGGTCAAAAAGCACTACTTAGGCATTCGGTTTTCCTAAAAGGATTATATAGCTAAAAATATTTGTCCTATGAATGAAAAGCATTTAGCTAAATGATTGCGAGGAATTAGGATTATGACTACGGTGATGCTTGCTATGGAGGATCGCGGCTAGCTGCTCAATAGCAAACACCGCTGAGAAGAGATAAACAAAAAGAGTACTTTGCGATCTAATTTACGAACTTGCGACTCACGACGAAATTCATAGCATTTCCAATCCACCAATATAAGTACTTGGCTAAAATCTAGTAAGTTCTAAAACATTTCGGTCCTTTGATGCTAGTGTTAGTGTTACAGCTAATAAACCGTATTATAAATTCAAATTTGCTTCGAAAGATATCCGAACTATATTCGCAATAATAAAAGAGATCTGAAGAGATTAACATCGGAACAAAATAAATTTAAGAAAGAACATACGCGACGGATTCAGTCTCCACCAAAATGAGTGCTTCTTAAGTAGAATCAAAGCATGGCTATAGCGAAAAAAATTATTATTAATCAATTAAATATTTTTATTCCCTTTCAGGGCCAATCCAGTCTGTGTAATACACTTGGCGAAGTAAACGTTTTACTCCGCTTGCTATTTGGACGCCAGCATACAAAGGAGTGGTCAATTTCACCATTCAACGTGAAAATAACTATCGTCCTGCCCATTTGGGATAAGCAGGCCTGTAGCAACTTGTGGCATCTGCGAGATAAAACAGATATTATATTCCATAATATAATTTATTTACGTCCGGAAGGACGTCATTGTTTCTGGCATAGAAAAATACCAGGTGAACAGCCAAATAGAACTAATCCCACAGGTAGACGTTACTTGACGCATGCTATCATTGTTAAATAAGAGCATTCTAAATTTGGCCAACAATATGGAAGTAAAAATTCGACACAACAAAGTGTCAGGATTAACAAGTAAGGCATCTAATAAAATAGCCATCACCAATTGGCTACTAATATCTTTCACTAAGGTGTGGCGTCAACCGAACTGCGATAGTAGCGGATGCTCAGACAACGCACAGGGAACGTCAACCGCTGAAATTCTCATTATACGTAAATCACTGCAGAACAAAAAGTCGATACGAGTACATCGATGTCCAACAAACATAATAAAAATTAATGCGATGCAACATTAATTTATTGAAAAAGATAACAGACACCATGTAACAAACCAGAACCTATCGTATCCTGTTGAAATTGCTAAATTTATCATTTTATCGAATCCAAGAAAAGACACGATCAGTTCGTCGAAACATACGCCAATTTGCTAAATAAAAACAAAGATAGAAGACTTATGTCAAACATCAGTACTACCTCACGAAGGGTTCATACACGATCGATGTTGCAAAAAAATGCCGAAGGAGAATTAGGGAACAGAGTAGGTGCAAAAGACGCTGATATTCGCAATGGTTTTAATGCGATCTGCTGGAATATCGGCAACAGGCCAGAAGAAACAGCGATTTGCCCTTATATAAATTAATGTCAAATTATTTGAGAGGTAGGTATGTGATGCTGACTCGATGAGCGCAATGGTCCTGCAAGGGCCAGTATTGGGCCTTCTGCTGTGAAAAATGGAGTAGGATAATATACTTAACAAAAAGTTTTTCCGCGGATGATCTGGCGGTAGTCATTATATTATAGTAAGAAACGACTCTTAACTCGATATAAAACTAGACAATCTAGGTGTTATCAAAGCCTGGATAAAGGATCGTAGATAACTAAAATTAGGCCGCGGGAAGATGGACCTGGTACTGTTGAACAAAGGGAAAAATACAGTAGCATAAAAGGCCCCATTAACGGTCGCGCGAACCTTCCACAAAAGGAACTAAAATACTTTGGAGTCATCGTAGACGACTCAGTCCCAAGGACAGGCCATGTCAGCTACACGCTACAAAAGCAGTTAACACAGTAGCGAGAATCAGGTTCATAAAAAAAATGCCCTGCCACAGAAATGAGGAAAATTCTAGCAACAATCGCTGACGTCATCACATTTTATGCCGGGCCACTACGGAAAAATTCAGGAGAAGACCTATAGGTTTAAATTCAAAAAATGCCATAAGCAAATAGCGATAGGTATAGTTAGAATCTTATATGAAGCAGTGATCACTATCGCCAGGTTGATACCCTTCGACTTACAGATAGAAGAGAGGACGACGAGATACATGAACAAAAGGACTATAAGAGCCGCCGATGATTTTGTGCTGTGATGATTAAACGCGACATAGATCATTCAAAAGGGTTTAGACGTGTAAACAAGTGTAGGAAAATAAGTATTCATGAAGGCGGCCGGACATCGGTAGCAAATCAAGCGGAATTCAAATTTAGAGTGCGCATACAGCCTCGACTAAATTCAAACATTATTTACTATCACTATGCATTGAATGAAAAAAATTAGGCTGATTAAAATGTTTGATGTGGAACTTTATTAAGGAAGTCGTACTAATAAATTACTAGGTACAAAGCTTATCCCTTTCAAATGTCTTCCTTAACCTCAAGTCCTCATCTATGTATTTTCTTATGCATATATATAATGCAGTTACACACTACAAGTATATTTAAATCTTATCCAAAAAATATTCCATACATTTATACACACGACTGTATGATCACTTAAGCACTGCATTCGATACATATCTAACAGCATAGACTGTCGCCGTCTTCTCATGATTTCCTACCAGTAACTTCTATTGAAGTGCCCCACTTACAAGCTGCAGCTGATTTCTTAGGGATGGAAATTCTGTCTTTAAAACAAAGCCCATTCCTACTTGATCAGTATGTGTAATTGTATCTCGTAATGTCAGTACTTCTACGTAAAAATTTTACTCTAAAACCCATTTATCACCCTTATCTATCAGTTAAAGACTGTACGGGTTTTAAATACGTGCTAGAAATTGTATATAAAAACTATGGCTAGAGATCATAAATTGCTCTATTACCACACAAGGGCCTGTAATGGATCAAAAGAGCATTCCAAGTAAGTACAATAAAGTAATTTATCTCACTTTCTCTACCTTTATTAAAACACTGAGGTTAACAAACAAACGTTTATCAGTTTTGACACTGATACATGATAACGTGATATTTACTGGGTAACATCAGTTCAATTATGCATCGCGGTCCTTAGACAAGCTTCACCCAAACTTATGTTAAGTTTAGTTTTAAGTTTGGATGAAGCTTGTATAAGGACCGCGATGGATAATTGAACTGGTGTTACTCGGCAAATCTCACGGTGTGCTAACCTTGATGAATACAAACAAGATTATGCAACATCTTTGAATAAATATCGATAACTTTTTTCATTCAAAAGAGTGATCGCTTCCTTAGTGATTTTAACGTTAAACGTAGCTATAAATCTAAGCTCCGAATATGGGGCCCGATCGTGCGGAGTCCTCGGAAGGCAAGGATGCCCAGCAAAACTGGTATTGCAAAATAACTCAATCGTGTAATCCGGCGGCTCCATCGTTCGACCTGAAATCAGTTACAGCAGCCGTAGACCAAATTAAGCAGGATTATCCTGGTGGCTCATGCAGTAGCTCTGTGGATACAATAGAGCCTTTTGGACCAATTTACCTTTATTGTTCTTTGTGGAATGCTTGCAACTCGCAGTGGCCCTACATGATAATCCTGATGAAATAGACACGTTAGTACGGATCGCTGAACAAGAAGAAAAACTGAAGCCATTACGACACTTAGAGTCGAGACATTAGCTGTCTATTTGCAAAAGCAATTTATTCAAGCAGGCTGATTTAAAAGAAAACTATTATCGAGAAAATCTTATTTCTGTGAAATGTAGAGCGATGATCTAACCAGCATTATTATTTTTTTTTAATTTATCGAATTAATTGAATATTATATATGTGTAAAGCTCCCCTATTTTAGCTATTTTGAGTGTGATCAGTTGTTAAATAATATCATGAGCAAAAATTATGTAGGATTTTCTAAGATGGTACTCATAGAAAAAAATTCAATTAAGGCTTATACTTACTATAGTTTCGTTGAAGCGGAGCATATGCTTATGAATTACAAATTTGCCATACATTTCCCTGTTCTCCATAAATAAGTGGCATCTGAAAGGGACAAGAACGTAAATAATAGATTATTGTATTAAAAGGAATAGTTGCTTTGAAACAACGCGCAGGCATCTAAGCCATTTTGGTATGTATAATAAAAAAATATGACGACGTAGTGACGATATTCCTTGATGGTATGATGTATCAGAAGAGTATAAGCCATAACTTACATAAGACCATCTTCGAAGTCTTTTTAACGAACAATGTCATTGTTCATAAACGAGGCCTCTATTGTCATTTATTATGAGTTATATAGATTTTACAGTTTGTACCCACAGTGCATTTCGACAAACAAAAAAAATTAAGTAACCAGATAAAAGTTTGATAAAGGAATAGTATTTTCGTACAAACTAATGATAACTCTGATTGAATCAGTTCGGATCTAAATATCAATAACTTTACCGTTTGCTGATTGGAAAAATCTGCAAACGGTCAAGTTATTTACCTTGCTAAAGCTTGATGTAACGCTGTCTCTAATCTCATAATTTCTTCGAGAGTGTCGTCCGAGGCACGTTCACTTAACGTCAGCTCCTTTAGTTTGGCTAGGTCCTGAGAAAGTCATATGTTAATATACAAGAAACTATTAGTCAGCTCAAATTTAGAAATCATTACGAGCTGTATCTATGCCATGCCGTAGCTTTCTCGGATTGAAGTCCAGTGTTCATAAAGCGAGGAACGAACCTATAGACTTACTCGTTTAATAAATTGTGTCTGACCGACTGGTATAATCATTTCATCTAGTTATTAAAAAGCAAGTCTCTTCTTTATTCGTTTCAAAAAGCCAAATAACTGTGTCCCTATTATATTTAGAATGTATATTAAGTATCCGAGATCGTTGCCCTGCCGACATAGAGTTGCATCTGAAAGCTCTCGTTGTATATATCTTTCACCTATTGTATATGAACTTTACCTGCAGTCTTGTTTCGATGAGCAGTTTAAGCTCGATAGCGTGTAGTGGATTGGCAATGGTCTGAGCCTGCTTGATGATCAGCGAAATAGAATGGTCTACCAAAGAGAAGTAGCCGAGGCATGTTAACGACATTCTGTTAGTGCTCGAAACATCTCCGCTCCCTAAAATATATATATGCGTATAGTCATTCAGTACCCGTTTATAATGCACAGTGTGATAAGGCTGAAACAAAGTTCGCCGTCAGTGAAACCGCTTTAGAGAAAATTAGAGGCAGGCGCGGGTGACGGTGTCCAAAAAACAAGCTAAATTTTCTCATTGAATTTCGCCGTCAGAAATTATTGTCCTTATTTATCAGTAAAAGTTATTGGCTAGTATCAGTTATCAGTAACATTTATAGTAACAACTATTAGCTTATGATGTGGGTCGATTGCACTATATTGCTCGCTTGATATAGCAGCGCTTACTATGGGACTCCGTTTCAAATTGAAAACAGACAGTGTGACCGCCCGTTAATCGTAAACTCATAACTAGTTCGGGTTGTGTTTAAATGCAAATAGAGTAAGCATTTTTGAAACGTAATGTTTTTTTTTATTTCTAGAAAGAAACAAAGACAACCGAAACTGACAAAAGCATACGCAATGTGCGTGACTCTTCGGAAGTTGTCGAGCACATAGTCTAAAACGATTTTAGACTGTAATCTCGACGTAACGAATATTAGAACATTTATAAAAGCCCTTTTGAATATTAACTTTTGCTGTTAGCATTCTCGATGTATCTAATAAAATCCGTAGAATTCATATGTTTATACAGCGACAGTTGAGAGTGTCTTCGGATGTTTGAGTACGTTAAGGACACAACGATGGCTATTTGGAACAGTGTCAACTGGCTCGCGAGTAAGTTAGACGTTCCACAAATCAGTGTGATTGGAAAGGAGCGACGTCATACAAATCGCTCTCGCTTAACAAAGCGACCGCTGCAATCATAATAATCTGAACTAATTAGGTACAATGTCCTTTTAAATACTGATGAGCAAGTAGGAACTGGCTTTTCGATTGAAATAACGTTTTTCCGGATGCAACTTGCATCGCGATAAAGTAAATATTGTACCTTAGTAATGTTCTGAACACCATCTCAAAAATATTTAAAAATCTGCACGGCACCTATACATACTTGTTAGCATCTGTAACGAAAGAAATTCCTGGAGCATTAAACAATCGTCATCAAAAATAATAAAGAATTTGATCGAATCACCTGAAAAATGCTTTGTTTGCAAAGGTAGTTTATAGGTCAAAGAAACCTTGCTTGGAGTCTGCACAAATTGTACTTTGCGCAAACGGCGTTAACAAGTAAAGATAGATTATATGACCGGTTCTGGTAAAGCATGTAGTCCCAGGAGAACTGGGGTCCATTTTGTTAATTTTGTTAAATTGGTTAGCCCGCATAAACGTCGAATTACACGTAGAATCAAAGCAAACGATCCCTGACCAGTTTAAGCAGCACCGTTCAGTTTAAGTCACGCCTTTAACTGATAACGCATTTGATGTAAATTACATTTTAGTTAAAAAGCTTTCCTTCAAAACATAAGCCTAGCCACAGTTTTCAAATTTCCCAAACCTTTACCGCATAGAATCTGTCACACAATTACATGCCAGCTATAATAAACGATCACATAAACACATGTCCCTGACCGACAAAAATTGATAATACGTACCGATATAAAAACTACTGCCCCACTCCGGCTGTTGAGCCACGGCGACTATTGGGACCGGCGCAATTCGGACAAGCAAACCCAATAAATAAACAATTACCAGCAGCAAAAGATGCCCCGCCACTCATTCAGCTAGGCGCTATTTGGCGATTATCCGAACTTTACTTATTTATATATGGCAACAAGAGTGAAGTTCTTTGTCCATTCGATTTGTGAACAAGCGTCCGCGACTTCCAGCTGGCGCCCCAGTTGCTATTGTTTGTAAACATCGGACCGAAAGAGCTCCGCTATTTTAAAGAGAAAGAAGAGATAGTCTCTGCAAGAGGTGAGAATATTTTTCTAATTTAGAGGCGAGCAAATTTATTTCAGTATAGTATGTGCAAATAGAGAATTGGAGTTTGCATTAAAATGTCCCTTTAGGTAAATATATTGAATACGCTGCTCACACTTACGGAATACGGTAATTTAACTAATGTTCATTGAGTATGTAGAACGTAAATGGTGAAATATTGTTTTGTGAGGCCATTGTTTGACACAGTCACGTGGTATACAACAATTATTTATTTCTGCAGTTTCCGTTGGTACTTCAGCCAATATTTTATCAAGTCCGTCGCAAGTTGAGCAAAATTCGATATAGACATATGGCCTGGTAATATAAACTTCTAAACAAAAAAAAGCTGTGAATCGCGTCGAATAAGAGCAGAATATGTTTGACGCAAGAATGATATATATTAATTATTGAGATAGTAGGGCAAATGATTTACCCACAAAAAACAACCTTGTTGGCTACATTGGGTCATTGCTATTTTCAATGTCCTCTTCTGTATAAAATAGGCCAAGTCGACTTCTAGGTATTTTTTCTCTGAAACCAATGGTTCGAATAGCACAGATTCCTCTGATATCGTACAGGATATTTACTGACATAAATGAGCAACAAAGTTCTACGAGTCGAATATGAATTATTATCTAAATAAAAACGTTTTCGTCCATAAAGGTCTATATCGGAAATACAAGCATCGTTCAGATTTGCTATCGATTACGAAACTTTGGTTTACTTCTCCTATCCTTTATCGCACAGGACTCGCTTTTTTCCAATCATACCTAGTCGTCGTCTGACCTAACAGGATCGACGCTTGCAACGCCGCCAATGTCTAAATCGACACAATTCATTTATTACACCGTATTACTATTGTTATCGTTCTCGAACGCCCTAGGAATATTCGTCGTCTGCTAGCAGGCTAGCAGCACAAAAAAGAAAACCCTTTGGGCTATATGTCGTCTGCTAGCTGGACTACAGCATAAGAAAAATACCGTTCAAATGCTACTGCTGCTGCTGCAGTTAATGCAGTTGGCAGTAAGTTAGTATTCAGAAAAGTTAACAAATTATAAGGAAAAAAGTGTATTGTGACCTTTGCAAGCTATGAGTGTTCGAGTAGTGTGCTCCTTCGGCTAGTAAAAAAAAGTTGAATTTCTTGTGAAACGGATATACTGGAGTGAAATCCCAAGTCTTTTTAGACGGTGAGTAGTCGACGTGGCATTTTTAATTCGATTGTTTAATTAAGCAAATGCAGAAACGTCAATTTGTCCTTGCTAGGTACAAAGATACCGTTCAGGAGCGAAACCATACCTGCCTTTGGTCAAAGTTCAGTCGTCACAACAGGTAATCTGTATCACGTCAGAGTAATCTGGATGCTTACTGCCACATCTGTTGATTTGCAGTGAATTTGAGATAATGTTTAAAATATCCACCGTAGCTTCGGTCTAATTGCCAGCTAAAGCAATCATCTTGTGCATAATGGACAGGTTTTGGACGCATTATGATTTTTTGATATTATTATACTGTTTTTGAGGAAGGTTTTGATATTATGTTATGAATTAGCCAGAAAGTTATTAGAAAGAATTAGTCGCGACTTTCAGGTTGCTGTATTAATGATTTAAGATGTATTAATGATTACATCTTAAATGTATAATTTTATTCAGTTAATACGATTGTGTGTTACTGTTTACCAAGCATTTAAACTTAATTCGCAAGGCAACAGTCGAAATCAGCCAGTATACTTAAAATGAGAGGGTTTTTAATAAGCCCGTTCCTCCACGAATAGTGTTGTGATGTTTTACTAGTCACTATCATATCGTAATTATTTCTTTTGTTTGAATGTGGAATTCAAATGTAATAAGAAAGTATAAGCTAATTTATAATCTTTAATAAGATAATACTTTTCTTATGTGTAACCATCTCTTATGTTACATGGTTAAAAGTAGTTGGACTTTTCTTTAGTGTCGAGTTACATCAGCAGGTGTCGTGACAATAAAGGGTGATAAAACCCGTAGGTACTATACTTTTGATCTTTTGCATAGTTTTCTTTCTATCGTTTCATAAACTGTGAGACAAGGTAGCTATTTGTTGTAACTTGTGTACATACATCTAGCTGAAGCAAGCGTTCGGTTAGAACTTGATGGTTTTAATTATTCTAGGTATGGCAGTAAGTGCGAACTAACATGTGGGGCATGTTTGTCGGTCCATTTGCCGTCCTTTCATCCAGTAACAGAGACAACTCTGTTTGCTGACGAGTACGACCGCGGGCAAGTAGTGGGTGGTTTATCACCGTTCTAGGTAGACTGGTGACAATTTAGTCAAACCAATGAATACATACTAAAACACTGCTATCTACATTTTGCTAAATTACTTCAGTCATTGTCAAAGACATTAGCCACTGCGTAACTGTGCAATGCGTTTTTTGTTGTAAAAGAACGAGATTGGTTCTGTAAAAAGATGCATCTGTTTTCACTGGGACAGAATGAAGACTGGTTGCACACTGTCTTCTGAGGCTCTAATATCCTTTTATTTTGGAGCAATACATCTCAGGTGTCAGTACTGTCTAATACCCTTTATTCATACAAACAATCTATAAGATCCTGTGCTATGAGGCTGCTGAAGTGGATAGAACAATTTTTATATGTAAGCCTTTACTGAAACTTTGGATACTACCATAATGCGTCCAATGATTTGTTTATTCATATGTAATATATATATGTAATAAGTTATGCAGTGAAATTATCATAAAATGATTGAATCTTTCTGTAATTTTTATACAAGCTAAAAAATGTGGCTATAGAATCGATCCTATACGACCATTTTCTATAAAAGTATATATTGCTTATATCGAGTTTAGCACGATAGGTTGTTTTTAAAAAACTACAAATAAATTTCGTGTCATTGGCAATTGTGGTAACTGGTATTTTTTTCAAATATCTATATTACCATGACGTGCCTTCTTTATAAGTGATACGTTGGAAACGTGTATTTTTAAATCACTGCTGCTGTAAGGGCAGCATACACGTATAAATCCTATGGTGTCTTACAATAAGATAGGTTTATACGCAGATCCACATCTCTGCCTAGCTGCTTCTTAATACCGTTTCTCAGCTTTGCTTACAGCCAACCTAGCTTATCGCCCAACCACGAAGCATGTATTGTCTAATGGTGCCGTTAGAATTCACATGTCTGTAAGCGAACGGTAACAAGCGAATGAAGACTATAGTTCGTTCGACGAAGGACGTATACCTTTCTGTCAAAAAATACACCTACATAATATATGAAAGCTACAATTGAAACGCAAGTGAAAGCTATAACCAAATTTAGTGTGAGGATATTGCCCTTGTTTTGTTATGAGCGTGCACTTTATCCTTATTATAATTGATGGAGCGTCGTTAGCTAATAATACTACATTACCCGCAGGCGTTCCTACCACCACAATGTACTCTTAGCTGGCCAAAAAATCAAATCGGTATCAATTCCTAAGAAGGTGTTTCGAATAGTACAAAAATAGCTGCCCAAGGTTGTTAATATTTAGTGCAGAGTAGACAGACAGACAGATGGATAGATACAAGATTAGATCCTAAATCTAGATTGTAGATCGTAAGGTTGCAATCTGTAAGACCTCTGGATCTATGCGTGCATGTGAAATGGATTATACTAAACTGTTATTATTATAAATATTAATTACCCCATACTTTTAAGAAGGTCATTTCGAAGTTGTGAAAATATTAATCATGCTTATTATTTGTATTATTTTCTATTTCAGTGAAGAGCTAAAGTTCAAAAACGAAGCACCGCAACGCTATGGCTGAAGATGAGGAAAGCTTAACTGCAAAACGCGCTCGTGGACCTGAATCGCCGGAAGACAAGCTTCTATTCGACTTGGCTAATCCAAAAGAACCACACAATAATTGTCGAGTTAAGGAGGACCAGGACGCCATCCTAGAGCAGCTCAGTCATGAGCCTACTTGTCATCACCCCTGGGCACAGTGGGGCCCCTCCATAGAACGGCTATCCCAAACTGCTCAAGCTCTACTTGCAAAACTTGAACCCGATGTGAGGAATCGCTACCTCAATGAACGTATTCGGTTCTGTCATTTAAAAACGCGTGGCAAAGCGTTGCTGGGAGTTGCAACTCGCACGGGTGATCTCGCGGCAGTAAAGTTCCTCATAGATGAAATGGGTGTTGATCCTCACAGTCCTCTACCTCGTCACTCGTTCATGATGACAGCCATCTATTACGCACACGCTCCGATCGTGGAGTACTTTGTCAGCAAACTTGGCCTCACGCCCGATGCATGGACGTCGTGGCTGGCGATGCACCCATTCGCAGGCGAGACAGCTATCCGCCAGGTGCTCGACGTGCTTGTGGCTCACGGTCAAAGTCTGCGTGATGCAACGGCGCAGGATATGTACTATGCTGTCACGTTACATTGGAGCACTACTGATTACCTCCCAGTTCAGGCGAAAATTCTCTTCGAGTCGGGTGTTCCGTACGTCAATCAACAAGTATCCAGATGTGCTCTGCGCGCAGCCGCCACTCGGGGCTATGCAAGCTGTGTTGAACTCTTTCTTACAGGTAACCTTCATACGGCAGAGCAGGCAGCAACAGCGTTAGAGCTCCTTGAAGTCGGCTTACAACGTATTCAAAAAATCATCCCGTTGCAAGCTGAGGGGTTAACGTACTTTCGGAGAGCGGTGGAAGTTCGTCAACAAAATGGGCTGGAACGGCTTCCGGATATGCCGGACAGTCGATGTTTCTCCAGAATTGAGGATGTGGAGATGCTAGAAAAAGATCTTCGAGAAGGTCGCATGCTGCGGTTTTTAAGCGAATGTTACTTTCTTATCTTGGCCAATGAAGTCGGCCCGATCATGTTGGAAGGTACGTCCACTCTTTACGATGACGAGACCTGGTTTTTTCGATACTTAAACACATTCACGGAAGTTATTGATATGTTTGGAACCATCGAGCCACCACATAGAAACTTTCTTGGAAGCGCTTTTCAAGTTTCCTTGAAACGCCTCGTTCAGCAGTCTCAGCCTAACTGGCTCGAAATACTAGACATCTTTGGCGCTATGCGGTGTCTTGAGATCGGAGCGGCAAGGTGCGACGATTTTCTAAAACAGCTTGACATAGCCAAACTGAGAGAGCAGATTAAGCGTGCTCCACAAGTAACGCCGTCACTTCTATTAAGCTATATAGCAGACGTCATGCTAATGTCGCCGCCATTCCAAGAACTTCGTGAGCTGGTTGGTATGCTAGTAGATATTGGTGCTCGGCTAGACTTTACACTTGAGGATTACATTGATGCTGAAGAGCTTATTTGGCCAATTAAAGGACATGAAATATGTGATCACGATCATGAACATGACGAATTTGACGACAACTTAGATTTAGATATAGCCGAAGATGAGGGGCTCCAACTAGTCGAGTTTCGTGGCGTGGATGAACTTGGCCGCGTAATTGAGGCTAACCTGATGATCGAAATCAACGGTGGTGCCCTACAGAATATTCTTCCGCTATTGCCACAACAGGAAGAAGATGATTATGACGATGACTTGGGCAATATGGCTGAAGCCGATGAGGCTAATGAAAGAGGCATTGGTGGCGATGACAATGGTGACGAAAATGATGTTGCTAACAACGCTATTATTCGTGGTGAAGGAGCTGTCGCGAATGTGGCAGCCGCCATACGCCGAATGCAAGGCATTGTGGATGAGCAGGCCAACGAAGCTGACGAGGGTGAAATCGTCATTTTACTAGGTCCCGAGAACAACGAAGCGGATGCTGCGGCGGATAGAGCAGAAGATGAAGTGGCAGAAGCTGTAGAAGCAATCGCTGCCGAAGAAGAAGTTGAAGCAGCTACAAATCAGGAACTGACGACTCTAATGCGCCTTTTATGTTCGCAGTGGAGTGGCGAAGATCTACCTATCCTTGAGCGAGCGATCATGGCAGCCTGTTGCGACCTTGATGCTGGCAACCATCCGATTATCCAACGTAGCCCCCGACGGGTATTACGGTTAGAGTGCCTGGCAGCGCGCCAATGCACACCGGAAACTTGGAACACACTTCCAAAGGGTCTGTTTGTGCTTGCGGCCAAACATCGAACAAAAACAAAACGTGAAATTGAGTTAGTTTAGATACATCAAAAAAATGATCGTCTAGAGTAGTCAGTCTTCAAGGAAGGTAAAGTTAAGCTTCCGAAAAAAACTACAATAGTTCAAAGGCAACCTTATAACCAGAGTTGCTTACCGTAGTTGCTTCTCTCTGTGCATTACAACAAAGAGGGGAATTGTCTTGTACGGAAACAAAAAGATGTATATTGTACCGAAGGAACGTGTTGCTACGCAGTTAGATAAAATCCTATGGAGCTACTTTACAAAATGACTTGCCTTCAAAAGGGCTCCTCGTCTTTTTCTGTTTCATATGTTCATTGTCAATAGTTCAAAAACCAATAGCCTAGTAAAATATATAGGTTACTTGATCGGTAAGTATGTATGTATATAAAAAAAAACTGAATTTAAAAAGTACTTGCAGATGAATTGTGCAACGAGGACAAAGAAGCTTTTATATCATATATATATATATATATATATATATATATATTAAAGTGAAAATTTAACGTATTGCATATTATTTGTATGTATGCGGGCTCAATGTTGAGGCGAGTCTGTGTACTCTTACAACGTATCCTGTACGCAATGTTGGCTTATACTGTGAGAACCGTGCGGACTCACTGATGATAATCTCTGATCGGTCTATTATATCAGAGTTCTAATGCTGGTACTAAGGCTTTGTTATTAGTAATAAACGAACAGCTTATTACTGCAGTAAAGACAAAATGCTATCGTTTTTATTGTTGAAACATAAACTTCGAGCACTTTGGAAAGCAGATTTTCGTTTTAATCAAAATCGGATATAGTGTAGGCAAAATATGCTAGTTAAATCAGACATCTTTATTTATCAAAGCGTTCGTAGCATGCTCTGCATGTTGTTACATGCTTCTTATTTTTGCAAATTTGACATTGATTCGTTTTGTCGAGACAGATAATGTGCACATATCATCCTGCTTCTCTATAAATAAATCTCTAAATATATGTATGTATATATTAGTTCCTAAATAAATGCAATTTAAGAATATTATGAACTATCCGGCTCCTTTTCCTCTCTGCAAATTTACGTAAATCACAACATAACGCTCCAGTTTCTTTGTAAAAATAAGCCATTTGCACCTGACGGCATTAATAATAATAATAGTGATAATGGTGTCAAAATGTCTGTGTAATTGCACACGAGATATAGAGAAAGTGTTGCAAAAAGTGTAGGAATATCATATTAGGCGTCAAGCACAGATTTCAGTTTGTCTTACATTTATCAATACGTACGATGCACTATGCACGACATAAGTCTAGGATACTTGCTCCTATCTATAAATGCTATTTCATTAGAAATAAGACGATTAATTGGTGGAACAGATGAGGCGGACTTTCTAAGGTGCAATAGACGATATTGTGTATCATAATTGTTTGACACAAAATTCTTGAGTATTTCTGTGGGAAGTGTGTAGTTAATATAATCATAATGCTCCACTTAATCGACGAATATTTTACGTACTTGTAGCAATTCAGTGCAACGCTTTCTAATTTTTTTTGAACAGCTGGGGATTCCTGATGCACTGTGTTTGTATGGTTTTGAAAATGTTAGGCTTTAAGTATTCCGATATCTTCTATGTTTGCTTAACTCAGTAAAGCTGAAATTTGCATTGCCATAGAGCTGTAGACACAAGCAGGGCTGTTGTGCCGATCACTGCCTGCAAAAATGCTCCAGGTGTAAAAGAATTAATTTTTGTTTAAGGATACTAGTGAATATCAAGTTATTTCTAAATTACGGTTTAATTATTGCAAAGTAAAACCGCGTACCAAAAAAATCCCTTATGCTTTCTAGGTGCATTGGAGTACTTCAGTGGTTATAACTCTGACTGAGGATCTGCCGTCAGACAATGTAAATTTCGTCAGTAGGGGGCTACTTAAATAGCTCTTAGTGACATCACAGAGTTCATCTGCTGCAGAGTTAAGTGTGGTAACGACAGCACTGGTGCCTGTGTCAATGTTTCCAAGATGTTTACTTTAAAATGTAAATAGTAGTTTCTCGCCTCAGGTTAAAAGCAAGTTATTGCAAATGGTTTTCCTCTTGACCATATAGTCAGACTATGCCAGTAGAAAAAGAAAACTGTCTGTTTTGTCTGACAGCCTTAGGTAGCCGTTCCTGAAGATATAAAGATTTGGTTTAATTTTATATATTAATATTATTTTATTGTTAAATTACAGGGCAGTCTAGCTTATAGATTACACGTATATTATATCCAAGTGAAAATGAACTTTAGTACGGGAGCAGTTGCTGGAATTAATGTTTCAAAAGCACTCTTTTTCGATCCAGCTTATACTGACTATCTAACACATTATCTCTTCTCATCATGCCGATTAGGCGACGATATTATTTTATGTAATTTACTTCCAGTTCTAGCTTGCACATGAGATGAGTTGATCGCTATCATATCTGAAGCAGGAATGGTAGTTGTGTGCTGGTCCCATCTTCGCAACGCTGAGGTTTCTTTACATATACCTCTATGTGCTTATCGCGACCATTGAGCCGTTGTATTGTCAGCGTGTCGAACTAAGGCGTGTAAATTACAAGAATATAACTGACAAGCTTTGATTTATTCAAAATGATGTAATTCTAGTTATGCCTAGCTTTCGTTCGCTAAGCTTAGTATCAGACAATAATCATGGCATTCAGATGCTTATTTGAGAGACTGTAAGTGATGTTATTTTAAATTTTACAAGGAGTAGAAACTTTAAATGTAATAAAACATTTGACTTATTTAGTTCATATTATCTTATAAGTAAGCAAACACAATGTTACTTCTTTACGGATACGCTTCTCGCAGAGGAAAGTACCGCCTGTACGTTTCTGTATTTTATAATAAATAAAGCGTATGTTTCAAACAAGCAACCTCAAAAAATAAACAACAAACAATGTGATTTTTAAATGAAAAAATCTTCCAGTTATCTAAATATAAAAATTTAAAGACACTTTAAAAATCAAAGATTAATTCATAACAAAAGCATCATTTCAATTGGTTGGAAAATCAAAACTTAGACTTTGATTATGTATATTGGGCATCAGGTACTTATTTGTTCGAAATTTCACCAAGTTTATTTAATTTTAGTTAATTTATTTAAAATCATATACTTTCAAACAAAACATAGGTGATTGAGATTATTCGGATGTTAATAGTCATGTGAGTACACATTTAACTCGTGCCATATATGCGTTATAGGTTTCCATAAAATGCTATGCAATGAAGACAATGAATGCCATTTGTACATAATATTCTCGCTGAGTGTTTACGGCTTGGGAGCCACCCGTTAAAGGTCTTCCTGTCTCAGCCGACATGTGATATACACTGCCGTAGTATCGAGCGGGCCGCGAAACAGCTGGACTAAGTATTACATTGCCTAACACGAATGAGAGACGTGTGTATTGTTTGAGATCAATCCATATGTTCATTAAAGGGCTGCGTGTAAAGTTTCCGACAGTTTAGTAGGACTGAGGTTGTTGATCTGACCTTGAACCATATCCAGCAAACTCGACTTATAAAATGAATAACAGCTTGATCTGTGTTAATTTAAAAAAAAAACATTGCAGCAAGCATTTTCTATTATTGTACTTTTACATAGTATAGGTTTCCAGTAACTTTCTATTAACCAGATTCTGTATGGTGGGCGTCGTAAGCGGAGATTAGTGTACTGAAAGCGACTTTTTAGTTTTTATTTTTTTGAATATTTTTTGTTTCGATGTATTTTTGAAACACTCAGTTAAATTACGAGTTTACAAAAGCAATGTTAACTGTTAATTAACAGTACTTTTTATAAACTCGTAATGTGTTAATGCTAATTGATTATGTTAAAGGACTACGCGGCATGAACCGGGAGACATTTCTCAAGGATTTTAAGGGTCGAATGAAGAGCGAGTTTGAGGATTTCACAACCTCGTCCGCCCTCATAAGTTTTCCGGAAACACTGGCAGAATCAACTGGTGTCAATCACGTCAGCATTTTCAATGTAAGCAGCTATCTCCTTCACCATTGTTTCCCTTTATTAATTATGCAACAGCAATTTTTGATGTAATGTATATTTGGTGGTACAAAAAAATATTAGCGGTTTTAAAAGAAAAATTAGAAGAGATATATCTTTTTTAACTTCCAAACATTATTACACAAATAAATACATGCCATTTTTTGGCAGCATTATATTCCGGTCATCGTAAATCTTCTATAAATGTGTGTGATCTGGCATTATTTAAGTGAAAGACGTCCCCCTTCTGTCCGCTAGTTCCGGTGGGTTTTTTAATGGCTTGTTTTACTTTTGTTAGTTGTTGATAAAAAAAACATTCGCATCAATTTTCAGTCATATTTTGCCAAGCAGCAGGAGGAGCAGCAGCTCATCGTGCACAATTTCGTTCCGCCAAACACGTTAGCATCAGCTTTATTGGCGTCAGTTCGGGCTTTGCCACAGATTGTGAAGAATATTTTTCTCTTACTTCAGTGTCGTACGTGATCCGAGTTTTATAACCAGTAATCAGCCGTTTTTGAAATGGCTGGATTTCATTGCATTCCTGCAGAGTTTTGCAGGTAAAAACATGATCGAGTACATTCCTTTGCGTCAATCCACATCGGACTCTAACGTTTAGCTGTTTTTTGTGGTCAGTTTTCTTCAAATGGTTTAAAACTCTTTGGTCATGAATGTTTGATTTATTGACAATGTGATGGCTACTTATGCATCCGTTTTGCTCAACTTTTGCAAGGTTTCATCAACCAATTCCACATCAAAATTTCGAAAACGAAAGTGACAGAATCATCCGTAGCGTATTTACTGCTGCCAAGTTTCAACTTTAAATGAGCCGACCTGACTCCTAGTACCTATGATATATATATATATATATATCATAGGTTTTAATATATTATTACGTTGGCGCTCTTTTGAGAAAACCAGGCTTTATGGTCTAATCTATACGGTTAAACTGTGTTGAAATTCTTTTATATTTGTTTGATGCGACATTAAGCAATTGATACGAGTTTAATATTGAAGTGCTTGTTACGCTACTCACGAAGAACAGCGGCCTTGCTATGCCAATGTTCGCTAATCGTATTTTTTTAACGTGTTTTGTGTCATTTGCTGCTAGTGGGCCTTTTTTTTGGAATTTCATAACTTTTGGTCCTGGTCAAGTTGATTTCGTTATGTTGAAGGCGAAGCAATGTCTGCTGATTTCAAAGCGATTTATCGCACTTACTGGGTATGCTGCTTAGGAGATCGTTCAAGAGGACTGAAAGAAACAATTGAGGTTGTCGTCCTGACCTACTCCTGTTACTTGTTGGAAGAGATCCAATTGGCGGCGGCGAAGGGAAAGTGACTCGTTAAAGTCGAGAAATTAATCTATTTGAGGATAATCGAAATAGTCGGCCAAGTAAGACCAAAACTTAGGTTTGTGGTGGTACCTTTGGATGTGAGGGGACGCCGAACTGACCATTTCTTAATTCGACGGTTGTTAAAAACGTGCATGCATCACCGAACGCGGTTCCAACAGCCGACGAAGAATTTTCGGTACGATCAAGTAAAGTAGGTATCACAGAGCGGTGGATCAATAATGTTAGGGAGCGATCGCGCGGCTTCATTATAACAAATATGAATGACAATCAGGCGAGGGACCTTGCGCGCCTGAAAAATTAACAAGACATAGTTAAGCGAGAATGACTTTAGGCCGAATGTTGGAACACATATGTAAGGACCGTGGTCGAATGTTACGGCCGGTATCAATAATTATAGGCATCTTTGTCGCTATTGCTTTGTAAGAACGGGATGTTGCTCAAATAAATCACATATATATATATATATATATATATATATATATAAATCTAGAATCAGAGTACCTTTATTCATTTTAACTTACTATTGTAAGTGTCACCCAGTTTTTTATTCAGGAGCTTCATCTAACTACGAAGTATGAATATGAGCATAAACATTTACTTCAGGTTCTCTCTTATATGGAAGCTCGTTTCGTGCTGCTGGAGTCTATCGACCTCGCACAAAAGGTATACTACTAAGACCTTCCTTTATTAATGTTCTTTAACATATATCCATAGAAGGTGACATTTACTTATATTGCTGTGACTCTGCTGGGTATGACTGTGGCGTAGATTTAACGTAACGAGTACATGCTCTGCGTGAAATGAAGCTGATTTTAATGTAACATGTCATACTCAAGTGGTTTTCATTTTAGTTTTTTACATCACTAGGGCTGCTTCTGCTAGAGCGCCTTGTCACCAAATACATTACCACTTTGTATAACCATATCAACTACTTCATTTGTTTCCGTACAGTGCAATGGAAATGATACTTCGCATAAAATAAATCAAAATAACAGTCTTTGGCTTAATCTTCAGTTGTTGTCGCGTAAGCTTCGATTGGGTGATATCAATTTCATGGTGGAGTATGGTAGGCTACCCATTGTAAGAAAACCGGAGAGTGCACAGGTGAGAGTGACGAATACAGATCTAGCGACGAAGTCTACTCTAAGATAAATGCTACATAATGATGAACAAATCATTCTAGACACTGATTGTCATGTGATCACTTTTAGTTAGCTTTATTTTTCTTTCCGCAGTTCATTTAGCTATTACAAGGGAGGTATTTGGCAGTCTCTGTCAGTCGTATCTCAAGTGATCTTATCATTCTGGTTGAACGATGTAACTTTGGAAATATTCTCATTCAACCAATGTGCCGTGTATAACCTAGTTCATGAAGCCCTCGCTGTAGTTACGGTCTTGGCGTCTTCAGCGGTATTTGCTGTTAGGTTCTATAATATGTATCTGGCTATGTCCTAGCCCCTTTTCAATAAAATATTGATTTCACATAATACCATTAGGCTATAGCTTACTACCATATTAGAGCTATTGGCCACTAAAATAACCGCTCATTCTTAGCTAATACGTTTTAATCGATTCTAACTGTTCTTTGACAAATTCATCAGCAAGAAACTGCTAGCGCTCGAGTCGGCACCCGGGCAGCAAAAATCGGACGACTCCTCCAGAAAATGGCACCGCTAGTGCGTGCTATACTCAATGACCATCCACATCGGCTGAACATCTACGCATACTATTTGATAACGTCTGTTTTCAGAGGTATGAAGTGTTCATTTAGTTCTCGTTTGATTTCGTCTTAAAGCAGAGGGTCCAGTATTTAGAAAAATTGGACAACTATCTGATCTAGCACAAGCTATTGCTTGAAAGGCTTCACCGTCAATTAGCTTTTCATAACAAATAATACTAATGCGACTGCTGTGCTTTACGCTAACGACAGCGATAAATGTTATGCATAAAACTTTTTTTAAACGCGGAATTAATGATGTCCAAGCTTGCAAATAATATCAACGAGGGCATCTATAGTACTTATTAAACTGGAGGGAGCTATCCTTTAAGCTCGTTTGGCATAATCGTTTTAATTTCTAGGATCATTAGGATCGATCGCGCCAATGACGAAACCAGTATTCAAATTTGACAGAAAATGTTGAACATTAAAACAATCTTTGCTTCTAAAATTCTATTATTCTATTTATATATGATATTATTAACTTTTCTAATCATTATTATTAAATTTTAGCTACACAGATAATGTAACCACGCGCTATTATAATGGGCGAGTTTTACAGCTGCATGTCAATAACGATAAAATTTTTGAAAATTAGTCACTTAGACCTATGTAGTCGAAGAAGATGGCGATAGAACCTCCCTTGCGTCGCCTTAATAAAAAACTAGGTCGGCACAGAAAGTCCTGGTGAAATGAATTGTTCTACATACAATCACAATTGATTGATACTCTTGCTTCTAGAAGAGTTCGTTTGGCTTTCTTGGTAGCACGAAATGAATAACCGAGTTCGGCCACCATCCATATTTACGATTTTTTCGCTGGTAAAGTAAATGTATACCACAGGCTATAAGAATGATGTTAATCGAATTAAAGTACTTCTTTTACAGGCTTTTTTATTTACAGGCCCCACATTGGAGCGAATTGTAAAGCAAGAGTGCGTTCTGCTCTCAATTATTTTGGAGAATTTTGTTTGCAACAGAAGACAGGCAGCTTTCCCGGTAACTTTGACCTGGATGAGCCTCACCGCGCGGGTAGGAATTTGACCGTATAACTTAGGCTGACCCGCTTCAAGGGAAAAATACATTTTATAACAGAATTAATAGTATAATTCAAATGTCTTTGATACTGCTTTCACAAGATTTTGTTCTTAATATCGCATACGCCTACATATCAACGAAAGCCAGGTGAAAATAGCAAATGACCATAGCGACCGATAAATAACACGACTCAGCAAATTGTCCCTTACATGAATCCGCTTTTCTCTGAACTACACGGAAGCCTATTAGTCATATTTTAAAGCGCACGTTCAAATTAATAACCATTTCAGAAAATTTTAAAGTTGAATCTCACGGTACTGGAGCGGTTACAGCTTATTGCAATCGCAGAGCTGACGAAGACCTTAACAGAAAATAAGGCATGGAAGCCTGACGAACAAATATTCGAACTCTACTTTTCTACATGTCCAGAACTGCTAAAGGAAGAGAGGCGAACTGGAGAACTAACGTTACGAAACGGCATGGTACAGTGGACTTAATGGTTCTTCTAATGTTTTCAAGTTTCCATGGAAGAGAAACACTATGAGATAAGAGTAAACGATCAGTAGAGAGAGCCTCACCCATTACGATTGCTACAACGCTCAGATATCAAAGTTAAGCGATTCAAAAGTATACTATAGAAACGGATATTATGCTTTCTCTAATAATATGGTCATTGTTAGGACAATTCTGCTAAAAGAGCTTAATAACTTAAAAGGATCACTTTTTTGGTGTGCTTTGCTGTATTTGTGCAATTCAAAAAACGATAAGCCCTATCGAAATCTTATGATAAGCAGTATTCAATCTGTAATTCAGCTAAGAAGTTTTAATTCCTATTAACACAAGTTAAACACCTTGTGTTTTGTAGTCCTTCTTTTATTAACAGAGACCGTTTTTCCGGAAATATTTTAGGTTACAATTTCTGGCGCCAACGTTTTGCTTGTCATAAAGGAGCAGCTACATCAACTACTAATTGTCCTCGCAAGAGCATTGCAGGTAGGAAGAAGGTACAGATGATAAAAACAACTAGCATTTTGCTTGTTTTGCTTCGCTAGTGCGCCAACGCTACTGTGGCGGAACGGTATCGCAAAATTGACGTCTAAGAAAAGTTCGTGGCTTTTTTTATACGATGCTGCATTCATGTGAACTGTATGGGTAGTTAATTGATTTAACCTGTGTTCTCAATGTTAGTTACACAAAGTAACAGTAAATATAAATTTTTAATTTGCGAGTGTCCCCAGGCCTATTTTTTTGCTTTTTGAAAATTGTGGGGAAGCTTTAGTGTTGGCACAAGAATTGTTCGGTATATTACGTGCTACACAAACATGTTTTGTTTGTTTATTCCTCTTTATGACGACAAGCTTAAGAAGCGTTATTCTTGTGTAAAATTAACTGGTTGTTTCATGTACAAAATACTGGCAGAATACAAAGTGGTCTAATAGTATATGCTTAATGTTACGTTTTTATTGAAGTCTTGCTCAGGCGATTTTATTCTTCTTTCTAGGATAGCAAAGTATCATCCGAAATAGGCGTCACCAAAGCTTTGAATGCTTCATTGAAGTTTACTCAACACCGCATTTTCAAGGTACGCCAGCACCTAATGTTACTGGAACCAATAATTATTCTTTATTTTAATTTATTTACAAGTCCTATATAATTCCATATACGCGACATTATAAAGCCATCCATATCACCTGCAATTTTAACTGTATTTTCCCCACACGAATCATCAACAATTACATCATAAGACCATTGCTTCGACTAAGGACCAACATGAAATTGCGTCGGTACTACAACTCCAGCGGGAAAAACCGTTACTCCCACCATGCATTTGTGAGTTCTTCGACATTACAGTTACGTTAGGGTGTGAAGGCTAAATTTATTCTTAAAGTATATTTTATGCGGGAGGTGGTAACAAGTTAAGCCCAAACAAAAGAAAACGTTAGATTAGTCGTCAACAGAAAGGAACTAGGCCCATTTGTGCTTGTCACATCCATCGGTTTAAGACTTTCTAAAAAGACACGAACCTTTTTACAATAGAGGACCGTGGTTAGGATAAATGAGAGATGTTGATTTTCTGACTAATTCCTAAAAGCGCAGATAGTGAAAATTGTTTTCTCATTGCTGCTGTTTTTAGTAATACTTTTAGTATGCCAATATAATTTTTTGCTTTTGTTAATACTTGGAGGTTAACAGAAAGATGGGTGTTAGCTTTTTCTATCCGAGGATACATACATTTTCAATTTTGAATATTTGTTACACACTTATTACGTTTCAGATATGTTGCTAGATGGTCTTGAGAGGAACAACAAATTAAGCAATATTGACCGTACCTACCTCATTGTCTATTTGATGAACATTGGGTTACCATTGAAGGAGACTGAGAAACTACTGCGGCACTACTATTCGAAAAATGGTACGCGTAGATTAGGAAGGTCTGTAAAAACGAATTGTTTCATAGATCTCCAGGTTATACAACACTGCCGACTGACGAATACGCTATTTTATTACTACCATTATAAAAAAAATAACTAGCACTAATTGGGGAACAGTGGCTTTACTTGTTTTATAACAATGGCTTTGGACGTTTATGGTTTATTTTTGCAGTAAAACTTCAAGATACATGGTTGACACATCGCGGAGGACACCTGAGAAGAAAATACCGCAACGAGAAGCAACATCAGTACCGCTGTCAAAAATTCGATCGGTATGTCAAACATATACAAATATATATATACAAAAAATAATATATCTGGATTATTTATTTATATTTTATTTCTTACATTTACATACATATTAATAATAATGTAATCCAGATATATTGTTATATTTCTTAAGGCGTCCAGCTGGCTTTGCCCTGTTGTTGGCTAACAGGAACGAGAACTCATAGACACTCACTTTTCTTTAACGCGACAGAGTCGCTTCATAACTTCCGTTTTGCACATTGGAGCGGTTTACACTTTGGTGCCACAAAGGCAAGCGAGGGAAGGCGAGCGGTTGTTCACTACGTTCGTACAGCTGTCTTCCAGCTCTTTTGGCACCATGTTCGATTGGATTGCACGTTTAACATAAACCAAAATTTGAGATATAAAAAGTTTTAATTTGAAGCTTTGTCTGTGAAAAGAAGGAAATTCGTAATCTACGTTAACCCAGTACCCTAGCCGATTTCATCGTTTACTCTTCTTTAAAGTAGTGATTTAAGCAGCGTGTTAAAGCATATACAGGCCGACCTTCTGACTGTGAGGACGTTGAAATCCTTACTGTATTCCGTCAACACTGACACATTACTTTTCGCCATATCGCAGAAAACACAACATTCAAATTTACGATTCAAAGACATCTAGCAAGCAACAACGACGTCAGTTAAGAAAACATATGGGTTCCTCACAAGTTGACCGATCACCAGTTAATGAATCGTTTGCACAGCTGATCCTGATATTTAACGAGGGCAACATTTTCTTGGAAAGATGGTGACAAACGGTGAAAAGTGTATAAGTAACGTCATTTAGGGCAGATTGTGATTAAAGCGTAGTGCCTTTCAAAAAAAAGCCAAAGTCTAATCCCATCCGAAGAAGGTAATGCTCTGCAGTTGCTGGAATTGCAGTGGAGAACTTCTTTGTGAGCATCTTGCAAACAACCAAAACTAATAAACTATTGTCAACAGCTTGACTGTTTGAAGCAGAGCATTCACGAAATGCGCTAGCTATGGTGAGTCGGAAACGATCCAAGTCTAAACTAAATCTTTCGAGTTGTATGCCCCGCACCACTGTTCGGCTTCTAGCACAGAACACAGTATGTTTAGATTTGGGTTTGAATCTAGGTCACTTCCTACTGAACTATCATGAGGACGTCAAATCGAACATATCTCTAGTAACCCGTATAAGTGAAATGTTTTGCCTCAACCACCTTATGATCCCGACCTTGCTGCTTTCGATTACGTATTCCGATCCCAGTTTGTAGGACTTGCTTAATGGAAAGAATTTGGAATCTTTAGTAGGTGGAAAAACCATATTGGCCATTTCACCGGTAATATCAACATCTGAAAAAAGGAAATCAAGAAAAGGTAACTGAAAAATGGGCGAAGGTCATCGCTAATAACGGGCAGAATATCGTTCATTGTATGTTGCCGTTGATTGACGAAAAATCATTTTTAAAATAAATAACGTATAAACTTGAAGCAAACTTATGAGATAACCCATTATAGTTTCGAAGACTGCAAGACAAATTCTGGTTTATATTGATAAGTAGGTTTAGGATATCTAACGAAAAATTTGAATATTTAAGGTTATCTTTGGTTAGTAATGTTTTTTCTGATTCTAGGTACTGTGTATGGCAGTGTGGCGCTGGCACCCGGCAAGCGCTCGCCAGAATCCGCCGGGGACAACAGAGATTGTCAGCGCCATTCTGCTCTCCATATGTTTTCAATGATCTCCTTAATAGTCTCAACAAAGCTCGAAATTCCGATGAAGCCAGGTGCGTAATAAGTCAGTTCAGATTTGCTATTGAAAAAACAACGATTGTATGTTGTGCAGGTGCAGCGCGAAAATTTCAAAAATTAATATTCTGCACCATTAGAGAAACTTTAAAATTGAAGGACCTTTGTACTAGTTAAGTTACAATGATGATTTTAGGTATATGTTAGAAGCAGTCTTCATTGTTTTTACATACTTATGTCAGCGTTCCGGCACCTCCTGGATAACCATATATTCCGCATGGCCGTATATGCTATTTTTTCTATTTATAGCTTCTTGAAATAATTCGGTAGTGGCATGGAAAGTACCGAAACCGTATGGATTTATATCGGATGAATAAGTGGGTTGAAATCAACGTTGGATAGGTTATAATCCTGGAATACGTTGCATGTGAAATGCCAGTTTTGGCCAACAGAACTTTTCTGCCTTGATGAAAAGCCTGTACGATTGCTGCAATGCGTTATTGCCTTTCGAATTGCCTGACATCTGGTCGTATCCTCGCTACGCTTCAACACTCTAGTATCCGTTCTTGAAACGTTTGTACCATTTACGCGCTATGCTTTCGTTTAAAGTCTGCTTGCCTAATGTCTTCGCCGGTCTTCAACAAATTTCTGCAGCGCTGTGTTCTTAAAGGAAGAAAAACTTGACCACTGAGCATTAATTTGAGAGACTAAAAAATGTTTTTCTTTCAGAACTCATTTGTGTTGAAATAAAGTCAACCGGTTTTTACCCCAAGTTTCTAAAATACTGAAGTATTTATCAGCTGAATTTAGTTAAAAAAATCATGAAATTGCAACTTCCGCCGTATTCGCTTGGGCCAGCCTAGTATATAGGAATACTCTACGAAGTTTTGCTGATGTGTTTTGAGCTTGTGTACTATATAAGTTGAGGTACTTACTAGAAGGCTTGCTACAGGCTAGGCAGCAATCGAGACACGACAGTGTGTGTATGTGTTGCGCAGGATAATTTCTTCTAAGCCGGCACATTCCCAAAAAAAATTGTGTGATAGTGACATACGTATATTGCCGTTACAGAGCATTTTGTTCAAGACTTGGTTGCTTCGAGAATTCAGATGTGGGGTTCTATTCGCCACTGGGGTACTATTACAACACTAAAAAACGGCTCAACGGGACTCAGCTAGAATTGGGTAGGCACTTTCCCATTGCCGCACTCTCCCTTGAAATTCATAATATAAATAGTACTACAATAGTAGTACAAACTAATGCACCTCATTCCCTAACTTTCGCTTTTGAAGCCTAGATGAATAGCCTTTATTGCAAGATTAGTAACGACACATTTTTTTTTCACATATTACAGAAAATGATCAGGATTTCTTGTGGTGAAATATTTTCAAGTATACATGAAGGTTGGTTTTTGTAGTATATCATTACATACAGTGTGTTAAAAAATGTTTTCATATGGATAAGCTTTTGAAGAGAGAGTGAAATCTTGAGTGCTATTTAGAGGAGTCATCTGTGAATTGTAAGCGAAAAAAGTTTGAATAAAGTTTGTTGGAACGAATAAAGTTTGTTAAGTAAGTGTTATGTACCCATAGATATCTAAAGATAGAAAGTTTTATACAATAGGGGTTTAGTAGACAGATATGCATAACTGTGACGCGGGTTAACGTACAAGGAAACTCTTGTTAGTCAAGTGCATAATAATGGTAATGGACATAGGAATGACTATATAATTTTCTGACAGGTGACCAGTGTATAGACGGTGCTCGGCTTACAGTTAGCTCATTTATCGTTTTAGAATAAAATCTTTGATAGCGAGATTATTTGATAATGACAGATCATGCTTACAGCGTGACCTTCGGAGTCCACGAAAATATGGAGAATCGGCGCAGGCGTACGAGAAGAAAGACACGATGTTCTATAAGGATAAATCCCAGCGGAAAGACAGTTACAGAGGTCAATAGTGCGATGTGTGTTCGAGCGGCGCAAGTAGTGGCCGATAAGAACGCGGTCAACTCACACAAGTTTGAAAGCTATTTTTTAGAAGACCAGCAGTAATTCGTTGGTAATCGCTCTATGAACACAGCCAAAGATTGAGGCCACGAAAATATAATCCCGGGGCATATCATGTGTGTGGCCGATTTGGCAGAGAAAATCAGTAAAAAGAAAAAGTACGTTGAGTCTTGATATAAAGTTACGTGGCAACTGAAAAAGTACAAGACGAAAAAAAATGAAGGAGTGAAGAACAGGGGCGCATCTGTTACTATCTAGTTAAGGTGGCAAACAAAGATGTGTCAAGCACGTACGGCTCTTCTAGGTAAAAAAAAATCGACAATGACTTAACAAACTACTAACATGAAATGAGTTCAAAAAACAGAAGCCGCGGCACTGACCTAACAAGACTTTCTATGACCTGAACAAACCTCTACAAGACGATCTTGAGGACTTACAACCTAGCTATGATACAAGTTCTAGGTGCTCAGGGGAAAACTAATAAAAACAGTAGAAAAAGCTGAAATAGTATCGTTCGCCCTAACAAACGGAACGAATCCAGCGCCTAAAAGAGGAAAATAGAAGAGCAGCAGAAACCCACACAAAACAATTTCCTAGAATTAGTACTGCGAAATGACGAAAAAGAAACTTTACAGGAACTGATTCTGAACCTGGAAGAAGGAAATGAAGAAGCCCTATCTTTGCACACACACAAGAGTTTGGTCAGTAATAGGTGGTCCGCGAATGCGTACACGAGAACAGGGAAAATCCTTGGAAAGGATGTATTGAAGGTAGTCTACGTGGCCAAAGGATGCAATGGGGATGACAAATCGCTTGAAACTTTTTAGAACAAGCTTGCCGAACGCCAATGCAGGACCATCATAGTCTTCCCAGCAGAAATTTTGTAAGAAAAACGGTCCGCTACTGCCGTAATGGATAATTTTGTAATAAATGGCACTAGATTCAGCGTAATGAAAACCTTTTAATTTGAAGATCGTATTAACTGTCATATACACTATCCAGATTTTCTTAGAAAGGCTAAACATCAATGCTCTAATGATTATAAAGAGTCACTGAGAGTTCTGACAGCTCTCAATCTTCACACTTTAAACTGATTTCGTTTAGTGCATCTGTTAGTCATTACGGCATCGATAGTTGAATATCCCTTGCTCGATCCGCGCGAAACAGTATGCAAACCGTACGTTTATGGACATGCACAGGTTAACGTAGACGAAGTTGGATTCCCCATTCACTCTATCGATTAAGTAGCTGTTTCTATACTGCGGAGTTTGTCAACTTTTTTGGGCGAGTCTGGCGCGCCATTGTGAACAGTGGTGAACACATTATTTTAAATACTGCGAGAAAACAAAGGGTTTATGATTTATGATATACTCCTAATGTTACATAATAGATACTGAAACTAATTAGGTGTGTGGCAATCTCTCGCGGACAAGATACCACGATACGTATATAGCCTTGTTAAAATACTCCACACCACAGGGTATATCGTGGCTTTTTGGGTACTAAGATATCATAAAATGTACTTTGCGTAGCAGTTGTCCTCTAAAGGGGGCGTTTTTCCTCTTACTTCGCATAACTAACACTTACTTTACGCGTCTACAATTTTAGCAAATCACCCACCGAAAGAGTGGCAACTGGTGCATTTAAAAGTAAGATATCAGGAAACGCGTCAATCGTAGTTACTAAAGATGTAATGCCGTATTAACACATACATACCTTACACATATATCAATATGTGATATATTTTACATATATAAATAAAATATATATAAATACTCGCCATTTTTGTAGTAATAACATAGATTGATCACTGGTTCCTGGACAAACAATTGTGACATACTGTATGCGTCTTTTTACTGGAACTAAATGAAAATTACTAAGGGAGTTCTGCAGAAATCGAAACAGGATAATCGAATAGTGCACGATACAGGCTATATAGCAGATGCATTCAGACTGTAAAATTTTGTATTAACTCCTGTCAATCATGCAAAAAGTTCTTTCATTTTGCGCTAGGTAGCTAAAGATGTATACGTCATTGTGGAAGCAGACGCTTTTTTGTTTACTAGTTCCTGTCAATTTTTCTCAGTGGCTTGAACTTATGTTAGATGTTGAGAGTAGAGATCCGAATCAATCGTTTTCCTATACAGCAGAAACTCGCAATGCAAGATTTCTTTCCAATACCACCAAACGTAGCATTTTTCACGTGTCTGAGCTTTGCCATAGATTATAAAGAATATGTCATTAACTCGTCACTCCTGCATTAATTTATCTCATGCCCAAACATCGAAATTTTTGTAGCCAACTTTTTTCAAATGGGTTAAATTGTTTAGTGGTGTATGTTTAGTTTCTGGGCGATGTCAGTTCTACTTTCTCGTAGTTTAAGCCGTTTTAATTGTAATTTCTAGGCGTAATTTAAGCAACCTTTTTTAAAGCAGGCATTCCCAAACGAAGGCCTTCCGATAACGAGCACACGGCAGTACATCTGCTGTTCCGACACAATGCATTTTAATCCAGATATATGATTAGCTTGGAAGACCGTTAATACTTTCCAATACATCAGGCTAATCTCGATTTTAATGGGGCAGAACTGATTTTGCCAAGCTCTACGATGCTCTCTAAATACATTAATATTTATTGTAATAGCAAATAATTATATAGAATGTTTCACTCGGCCAATGTTACCGAGCGACATGCCCTTCCTTACATGTCGCTGCTGCAATATTGTACCGCGGTCTCAGCGTGAAAGCGACTCCTTTGACCGCGTGCCCTGGTGACTGGTACCTTGACGTAAGTCAGATCAATGGTCTCAGCCGTTGTGGAAGTTTCAGTTGCATAGGATTCCCCCAAAATGTTGCTGCGAAGGTGATCGGCGATATCTTTTTTGGGCGGATTTGAGCACCTCGGACAAGATCGTCTAGGTATCCTCGAACTTGGAGAGCTTGTCTTTGGTAGAATCAATTTCTTCTTTTCATGTAGTGCTTAATAGCTGGTTCTACGGGTTATAAGAGCAGCCTACCTGTAATAGCGTATAACCACTGGTGTTTCTGAGTTTGAGACCGTATTACCCTCTCTATTGAATACCATACCTTTACTTCACAAATGGTCAGAAATGTTTGGATAAGCTTCGTAAAAACTTTAACGTACAGGTTTTCATCACCTTGCAATCACACCACACCAGCACGATCTCCCTAAGGTACCTGCTAACTCTTCGTACTACTTGATCATTTGGCAAATTATAGGTAATCCAACATTTCATCTCAGTCCATTTCATCGACTTACTGTCATCAAGTTCGAGGCACCCCGTTCCGTTCACGCATGTGATGGCTTCCATCGAATCAGACACAATTTTGTCTGTCCTACAATGTTGCCACCAAGCTGTAACGCGCTCAGCATAGCTTCAACACTGATCGAATCGATAAATTTCCGTAATGATAATCCACTGTATTTACGACAATGGCTCTCGTGGTAATCGTTAAGTACACAAAGTGAATGATGTAAGTTACAAACGCATTTTTTTCCGTATTAGTATTATTCCGTTTTAGTATTAAAAAACTGGCCGTAAAATTTCGAAATTATATGAAACTACAAAGTGATGGTATTTTATTTAAAATTAGAAATCATCTGATATAGGTTCATTTCCTTGAACATCAAGTGGGGTGCAAGAAACGTTATTTGTTTATTTTCAAGTTTATCCTATATTTGTAAGACCAGTTTGGGTTACTGCTGTGAAGTCTTTATGCATGTATTTTCAACTGAAGAAAATGAATCTAAATAGCTCCACGGATCACCTATTGTAATTGCAAGGTAGGCGACACAAATTTTAGGTTCAGCAAGACAAACCAGTAGTTAAAGTTACCTATGTTGTAAAATCTCTATTGCCTCGACAAAGTGGGTTTCGTAATTGGCACAACATATGCTTGTTTTGTTTGCAATTTGCCCAAAACTGTTACTGACCTTAACTGTCATAAATTAGAAAAATGAACTCGAGCAAGAAACAAATAGATATCTAATGAGAGCACTGTGTATGAAAGCGGCATAAATACTATAAAAATCAGACTATTACTTAAATCCTTATTTACAATTTATTCATGATTCGCATTATTTAGGCAATAGAACGATTGATCGGTGAAAAATACCCTTGTTAATGATTTCTCGTTCTTGGAGATATTTAATGCATATATTAATTTGAAAAGCAAAATAAATAAAAACATGTCCCATTCCACAGCAAATGATCGTGCCGTATTGACAGATACACTTTATAACCTAAGTAAACAATCAGCAATTTTTTGATAACACACTATTCAACGCAACATTGTATCACGTCTTATTGCGAGAATATGTGTATCTGTATATTTCTGGCAGCGCGCCTAATAATTTTACTGCTTTTTAAAAAATGCAAATATTGATGATTGGCCCTTAGGGATCAAAACTGGCTTGATGGCTGACTTGAGCTTATCAGTGCTTTTCTCCTCTGGCTCACTGTCGGTTTCGCTTACAATCTCTTTGGTAGTCTTTACCTGCAAGTAGCCCTCTTCATCCTCGAAAGTGTGAGTAAATTCCTTGAGTACCCGACGGCGTTTTTTATCGTGTCGTTGTTTACTTTCAAGTAGATTTTCCTTAAACTTACCCAAAACATCTTTATGGTTTCTTTCGTCAACGTCAGCAATCCCAGTTAATAATTCCCTACTTTTTTTTAGTGTTATTTTCGATTTTTGCTCGTTTGTATTTTTATATAAAGTCTGTTTCGTCTCTTTAGCCTTTGCCTGAGGTTCGAGGGATGGCTCACTTTCTTCCCCGCTGTCACTTTCGATGGCCACACGCCTTTTCTTTTTCTTACCCCTGGATACCGTAACCTCATAATCGATGTCATCGTTTTGGTCACTAACGTTGGGAGAACTATTTTTACGTTTCTCTGAGGCTCGCATATCCTTCGGCGATAATTTTTTATTTATTTTTGTGGTTATATCTTCGCTATTGTCATCTTCCGTCATATTCACGTCGATAAAATTATTATGTCCTGACTGTGGCTGGCTTTGATTGGACTTGGTTGACAGTTTTCGCTGCTCATCATTAGATTTAATTTTTGAACAGGACTCCGCAGTTTCGACGGATGTTTTTTTCTCTTTTTTAATCCCGTTAACACTCTCTTTTTCTGTACTTCCTTCTTGTCCGTTCTTCACCTGGCCAAGCCCCTCTTTGGGCTCGTCCTTTGCGCCATTATCGGTTGGAATCTTGGTGAACATTTGCGAAATTGGGCACTTCTTTCCCTGCTTGACCTCTTGTTTCTTCTCGGTAAAAAACTGTGCGGGCGCTTTATCCTTTAGGATTTGATCATCCCCCTTAGTCCTCACTAGCCGGTCTCTAATAAGGTCTACCGATTGGATAACCGGTGACGGCCTTGTCGCAAGTAGTTCAATGTAGGTAGAATTTTTTTTTTTGACATCACAAACTATACGGCTTTGGTAAGCATGCGAGGACCAGACCGTGTCCACAAAAGCTGTCTTACTCATGCTGCCACCACTAATAAGTACAACCGCAAAACCATTTCTACGCTCGCCTGTCACAACTTGATCCGTATTATTAACAGGAAAGTGTTTTTTGACCTCATTGGCTGCTAATTTTAGGGTAGCAGCGAGCGAAGCAACATTGCATAGTTTACCATCTAAGTCAGCAACTTCCTTCCTAATCGCGCTTTCGGTCATGTTCCTAATCTAGATATATCACCATTCACACCTATGCAAACTAAACAGGTAACTGGTTCACAAAAAACAATCGCGTAATACAATTTTAAAAGAATCGTCAAAGTGAAAACCATGTAGGTTTATATCTCTTAAGATTCAGCATTCGCGGTGACGTCATTTTGGCGCGTATATCCGAATTCTATACAGGAGTATCCAAGCGGGACATATCTGGGCTTCTGACTTATAATTTAATGACTTTATTTTTTATTATTAAGCTGTTTGTAAGACATTAGTCAACTATTTACTAGCTCTGCGCGGAGATTTTAAATCTTTTTTTTGCATGCACTATTCAATGTGGCGCAGTATTTTTAAACAAATGAAAACAACATGGCGCCATCTATGTGTTTCACCCGCTGTGAACCGGTAGTGCGGAGCGCGACTCGAGGGTTGTGTGTAAATTGTTTTCTGCGATTCCACCTCGAACTACAGGGCAAGGTACGTTTAAAAAGTTACGTAGTGCTAGATAGTGGTTATACGCATACATCCCTGAAAACGAATGCAAATTATTTACTTTCATCAAATAAATTATCTCTAGTATCTAAATTTATTTTTTAATCAGGGATTTAGGAAGACACCTAACAAGATTGAATAGAGTGTGTTACCTATATTTATTTTGCTCTTGCCCCATTGTTCTTCATGTGCTGTTTAACTCTGTAACATTACATTTTTTGTTATCTTTGCCTTGAGTTGAAAAAATCGAGTTTATAAATCATTTTTTGCTTGCACCGATCTGCTTGTAATAGCGTGGTTCTTTCTTGTCTAAGAATTATAGATGTTTATTGTTTGCAGCAGGTTAGAGCTAGTCAAGTAAAGCTAGGATCCTCAGATTATTCAAGCTGGGGCACTAACTGTATCAACACAATACTAAAGCGGTTAATAATTACGACATGTTTTGATTACATTAAAGAGAGTCTAATGTTCAATAGATGTGATTAGTCTATGCAAATATGTTTTGTCGATAATTCTGTGATACTCTCTTTATGGCGTGCATGCAGACTACAGTATATGACTTGAGTGCGCAATTCCGATTGTAGTTCTAATTAGCTCAATGGGATATTGAACAAGTCCTATGCTTGATGTTAGATATATGTTCTACAATATGCATTATTACAAAATGGTGCGGAAGTTTTCCTACACGTAAAACATATTTGATTTTTTAGATGGTGAGTTGGACTCAAATACAGGCCCAACTGCGCGACCCCAATAACCCAGTGGTTTTCTTCGACATCACTATCGGCACAACGGTTGGTATATACGATTCACTGTGTAAATACTTCATACGCATTGCCACGTGCACTCCACAAGTAGGTTCAATTATCTACTAGTAGGTTGACGATGGTCTTTTATATATTACCTCTGTTTTAATCAATTTCAGGAAGTTGGCCGAATGGTTATCGAGTTGTTTGCGGATGTGGTTCCAAAAACGGCTGAAAATTTTCGTCAATTTTGCACTGGTGAATATCGACGAGACGGAGTTCCGCAAGGCTATAAAGGTTGCTCCTTTCATCGCGTTATCAAAGATTTTATGATCCAGGGCGGCGACTTTGTTAATGTACGTATGATTGCCAGTATTAGAATTGTCTTAATGGATGCTTCGTCTTGGTTCTTCACTTTTGTAGAGTGTGTTGATTTTGGCTTGGCTTATTTTGTCTCTAGCTGTTGTCTTTAGCCCATATTCATTCAGTTAACCCAGGTCTGCTTTAAGAAAACTCGCGTCGAATATTTTGTTATTTTAATCAAGATGCAAGTGCTATATATGTTGCTATTATCAAGGTCGAGTAAGGCTTGTTTTCGGTTTTGTTTGTAGAACGATGGAACGGGTTTGATGAGCATCTATGGCGGTCTGAAATTCGCCGATGAAAAGTTTGCCTTAAAACACGATGCAGCTGGCCTTCTATCCATGGTGAGTGTACCTTATTGTTCTTTGGTGGTGTGTAATGAAACGATCCGTTCCTGGCGAGAAAACACATTTTCACAAGCTGACACGGTTTATTATAGTCTAATCTAACATTGCTGGTGGTCATATTCTTGTTTCTGACAGTTTATAGGTGACACCTTTCTGTAAAAAAGCAGAACGTTCGGCTTCTTTAGGCTGGAGTAACTCCAGAGCCATTAGTTGATATATTAGAAGTCATTTGATAATAGACCTTCTGCGCGGGTGAGGGTAGCTGAGTATAAACTGAACTTACATGTATCGATTGCTGTGGAACATTTTGAGCGGACGCTTTGAGTTTTGTATTCGGTGTTGTAACCAAGTGCTGCCCTATGTGTCTCTAACTAATTTAATTAACCTTTACAGGCCAACAGCGGCAAGGACACAAACGGTTGTCAGTTTTTCATTACCTGTGCTAAATGCGATTTTCTAGACGGCAAACACGTTGTATTTGGTAAGATATTGGCTTAAATAGTAAGTTATTATGCTGTGAACAATGTTTTTCCGTTGCTGAGGGCTAATGTATATACTCTATACGTAGGACACGGTGCTTACGCATGCTCACAGCAGACTCTTAGATACCGTGGATATTACTTACATACTTCGTATAGACAAAATCAAGTAAATTTAATATATAAATAAACAGACAAAAGAATTGCAGGACTTTTTTTATTTGCGTACGTTTACCTAACCATTAATCACTGATGGAAAGTTATTTGTGATCCTTTTATAGGACGAGTCCTCGACGGTTTGTTAGTAATGCGGAAAATTGAAAACGTACCCACTGGTGCTAACAACAAACCCAAGATTCCTGTTGTTATTTCACAATGTGGACAGATGTAAACAACGGTCGCGGGAACGTTATCTACATGTATATGCTAATATAATATTAGTAAACGGCGCCATAAGCAAAAGTGGAGATTTCAACGAACCAGTGATGTATTACGAATATAACAACCCAGACGCATTTAATGATATATGGAAAAACTTTAACAACTAAGTTCCTACAAGCTTTCATGTGGCCTGAAAGGCAAAATAGGTTTTGGCTGATTTTTATTGCTGCAATGAGCCTGCTTACCTCATCTGGATTATTTATTATTATTTTTTTTCATTAAACAAAGTGTTAGATGGCAAGCAAATATTCACAGTTCCGGCAACCTGCTTTAAACCTGTTAAAAAATTATATGTACATCATGAATTTCTGAAAGAATGCGTTGCTTACAAACGCAAATTGTACCATTGTATATATATATGTTGTACACTAATAAATGTAAAATATCGTAAGTTTGTACATGGGCTAATTGGATTTGTCTCATTATTGCGTTTATTGAGTGACAGACATAGACCATTCAGGAACAGGTAAAAGTTGTGACTTAAGCGCGCCATAGCCGTCGTTGAATATGCTGACACTGCTACTATAGTTGGCTTAAGAAATAAAAGAAATTTTTTTTATTTTTTTTCCTATGCCTTACAAATTTTTCTTTATTGTTCCGAGCATCCCAAATGAGTTTCAACTTTATATTTATCGACTTATTATTAAAACTTTGGTTAAAATAAAACCCGTTTAAGATTTATATGTTTTTTACACGGTTTCTAGCCCGATAATCAATTTATTGTCAGAACAGACGGCAATATTATCACGACCTACTAGATGTTTTGAAAAACTTTTTTCGACTTAAGAAGTTTCTTTACTTATCCACAAAATCAATCCTACACGCTTTAGCTGCAAAGGGATCATTTCGATCACGTCTCATATTGCGCAGACGCTGATCACGGTTCACATTGTGCACGTTTGCGAATGAGCGCGACGAAAAATAAGCGGTCTGCCAATGTTCGATATGCGCTGTTATCTGAAAACGATGAAGGGAACGCGGAGATGAGGAGAGCTGTCATCAACTCAAAGCTTACGCCGCCAGATGGAACTTCAAGCAGCTTGGCCCCTTTTTTACTTGAGGTGTTCGACGACTTCAAATTGTAGGTGAATCTGCGTTAGTGTATTCGTCATGCGAACAAGCTTTTCCTGTCCATGGTGTCACCTGCAAGTCATTCGTCCTATATAGTGATAATTGTAGGTGGCGTTAGATGCTAATGTATCTAGTAAATTATAGAAACTCGTAAATTGTTGTGTGAAAATTCCATTCATGTACGCTCATGCCAATTTCTCAAAAATTTAAAAGACCTTTAGTGTGACCGTCTCTTCATGCGAGAGGCCATTTTGAAGATGTCGGTCGCAGCCACTACGTAGAACTACGAAACCAATGCAGAACGAGGAGCACTTACCAGCTGAAATTCAATCTTTGTATTTCGGACTCAAATGATCGATATAATAGCTCGATCAAACACGCTGCATTTCACGATCAACTCTGACCACGCCGTTAACATATATCAACATAGACTGTATTATTCAACAGGAATTATTCTCAACTGCTCATCCATTTTTTTTATGGCACTACTCTGTGAGATTTTACGGAAATTGTAATCTAGAACGGTATGAGAGTGTCATTGACGTCCACGCATGTACAGGGCCTTAATATCTCGGAACAAAATAATGAACAAATGTCAACTTTTCCCAACATCAGATTCGAAAGCATATTTTAAAAGTTGGGCGTTTCGTGCTGCTTTTGTCTACCTTTTTCAAGGACGAAAACAGATACCAATAGTGCTACGAGTGGCTACTATAAGATACCAATCTAGGTACAAGTTGCAAGGAAAAAAATGAAAGCAAATACGATGAATCTATTTTAACTGCGATTTCATAGTGATGATGACATGATTACAGACAATTTCGCTTGATGCAGTATTTTCACTTACCTAACACCAAGTAAAATAAAAAATTTGATCACACCTAGTATTCTGAAGATCCTTTCCGTGGTGGAGAGCCAATATTTCAGATCACAATAGACCCTCGAAATTTTATTTTTTTTTATTTTATTGAAGTACTTGTTTATTTAAGTATTGATTGATCCACGTCAAAGCTTACGGTGTTCCTGTAAACGAATTTACACGATAATTAAATTATCCTTTCTTAGCTCTATGCATATAATCGTTTCCAAAGATTTTGAATGCAGATGCTTGATATGCAATTGTGCCAAAATGGATACTGACACATGCGTCTTTTTTCTAACTGACATTAGCCGCATCATGAGTCATATTTTGTTGTACTCAAATAACGAGAGACGACCATTTATTTATACAATACTGAATCAGTACGTGCGGATTAGCAGAGTCTACCCAAAGAACATCGATCACAGATGTGGCAAATTTGATCCATTTTGTGACACAAAACTTTAGTTAAAGAGAGGGTGTCCTGTAGGCCTACTCTGAAAAAAGCTACGATTAAATGCATTAAAACATTCAAATGTACTCAATAAATTCGATTCTGTAACCGCCGAGAGTAGCACTGTATTCAGAAGTTTTCGGTTAATTTCGCGAACTTCTGTGGGTTACTTTAAATAGGCCGAAACTGTACCGGTGTCAGTACACCTCATTCGCAAGACCCAGATGTGTAGATGTTGTAAAGCCGTGCTACGAATTTACCAATCCTTATGCTCGCTATCAAACATATTCAGCGCATCAACTGTTCTCGCTGGGCGGCGACAATACGAGTTTTGTGGGAAGGATAGACGATCAATACCGAACCAGTCTTGCAAAACCCGTCAAGGCTTTTATATTCCGAATGTGTATCCGAGAATCCAAACGTAAAAAAAACCGCACGTCAGCTGATAATGTTTTACCTTGCAAACAGAAGGGTGTAGAGTAAATACTCAATGTGCCGGCTTGAGGGCCTAAGGCAGGGCTGTACGTCTTATCAACCTCTATCGACGACAAATCTGTGAATCCATCGTGTGAAAAAGTAGGAGTCGACCCCATTGGGCAGAATACACAGCCCCGATCGTGACGAGCATTGCCACGACAGTAGGGCGTTTCGTGACAGCAGTAGGTCTAGTTGTGTAGATCTATTGTAGCGGCCTCATACTGCATGACGGCCCCAACAGCGTCGCATACCCAAACTAGTGTAATCTGTCAGTTGCTCGTGGAAGCAGTGGAGTCCCACACGAAACAGCCACAGGCAGATCGCGAGGTCTGGCCAGCGCGACGTGAAGTTGAACCTACTAGGTGATAGAGAAAACCGGCCGCGCGGTAAAAACATGCCGCTGGATAGGCGCGACTGAGCTGTAAATATATGATAAATACACGTCGACGGCTATATAAGCGCAAACAAAGTGCCGTGAAGTATACGTTCTTGCCGGTCAACGACGAAAATAAGCCCGTGCACTTGATTATATTGTGAGTTTTTTGAAACTCGGCTGCCTGCAACCAAAACGTAATCCGAGCCGATATTTTGGTGTGCTTTTTTGCACAGTCGCTCGTTATTGACAACCAGCTCTAAATGATTATAATGCATCTCAGAATATGTACAGTATATGGGGTGGTTTGTATTATTTTGCATTGGAATGAGAACGGGTTCTATTGTCATGGTAAACCTCTAGTCTTAGTAGAAATTAATATTTTCAGAACAAGGCGCGACCCTGACAGCTTATATTGAAGTCTGTTTAACTAAACGACGTGTCAGCTAGGGGTTTAGAGTACAACCCCCGTGTTTAAGGTAGGTGGTCAAAAAAGATATATCATAGAATGTACCGTGGCGTAACCTAACTGGTATATAGCACAACGATAGATATGTCATTCGATAGAATGACGTTCTAAATTAGGAACCTTGTCATTAATATTTATCTCACTAAATTTGTCTACTGAATGAGTTTTATTCATTTTTTAATACTATAGGTGCGTCGGTCAACCTACTGAAAAACGTTCTTTTTAGTAAATTCAAGGTGTGCGGGGTGTTGTCACCGTGAACGATTTATCCTGTACTCGTGTGCTATTTCGAAATTAAATTCCAAGAGCCTGTATAAGGACTAAAATTACGTAAAATAAACATGTGGCTTGGTAAAGCGAGTCTTTAACCAAATAATGGTCGAAACTGACTATTTGGATCAGAAAAAAATTGTTTTTATATATCTCTTGTGCTCTGTCGAACGTCATATCTGATGCAATAATATTGCTACGCGGTTATCTGTCTCACTCAGGGGGAAGTGTTTTGAAACTCAGAGCAACAGTTTTTATGATGTGTATTCGTTATCGAGCGGCTTCGCAACTTTCGCCTGAGCCCGAGGAAGGTGATGGCAAGCCGCATGTTAAACCACGGTAAGTAAAGCATTATAATATACGAAGGGACTGTTTCTACAAAGATTCACTAACTATTCCGCTACTTACCAAGCAGTTCACTATAGCAGCAATTTAAAGCTGCTTGTTCATTACATATCGCTAGTTATATTTGATAACGATAGCTCAGGTAACGGGGACGCGACGATTCTCAATAGATTCTTTTGTACAACCAGGATACAATAAGTAAGGCAGAAAGCTTCCATAACCGATGCTTGAGAAGCAAAAAAATTTAAATGGTTATATAATATAGCTAGTGGTTACTAACGTTTGGCGTTTACCAGGATAAAGAAGAAGATTATATGGAAGCGTTTGCCCTTCGGCACGGCTTATGATTTAGATTGTGCCCTTTTCGATGTCGAGAAAATTCATAAGAGTCCTCAACTGAATGCCCTTAGTCAATGGGATTATGACATATTTGGACTTGCGAAGATGTGGCCGTGCACAGTATTGAGTTCGGTACGTATATTAGTTTTTCAAATAATGTGCAATTTGACCAAGATACGACCTAGCCATATAAGTAGACAAATTTATTTGGATATGCGTTCACTCAATATTTTATCCTGTCCAAGGCAAACAGTACGCATAGGCTAACGATGAATCGACGAAACTGAGGTCTAATTTCCTAGAACCTACAATAGTAGGCATCGCGGCTCAAGATAGGCAGACATTCGTCACTTTGAAAACTTTGTAAATGTTTGTCATTTCTGCATTCTGCCTGGTTGTATTTATCTTCGATATATTTCCGAAGCGATTTTGAGCTTTTGCTTATTTTGTTTAGTTATCGAGTACATCAACAGTGTGTTCTGATGAGCTTTAGTCGTTTAGGTTACAATCGTCTTCCAAAACCTCCCGGCAGTTATGCGAAACTGCGAGTCAATTTCGAGTATATTTGAGAAGTTTTTTTTTTGTTTCAATTGATCTGCTGCGGTGTAGAAAACACGCATTAAACAGCACTTCAAATAACGCATTAAAACAGTCAAGGAGTATCACACGATGTTTCCGATGCAGATGTGTTTCCGCATATTAAAGGATACTGGTCTAATTTCGGCGTTTGGATTGCTCGAGAAAGAGCTGATACTGTACTTGCACGTTTTGGAGAGCGGCTATCGAGATATACCATTCCATAATCGGGTGCACGCTGCCGACGTCCTCCACGGAGTCTACTATCTTTGTACGCAGCCTGTGGCCGGACTAAAACAATCGCCTCGATCGAAGAACGTTGGCACTGCCAATCTACAAGTTGTCACCTCATTCAGAGAGAAGCAATTCGGGGAAAGGCAAAAAAAAGGTGAATGTCCCCCCCCCCCCCAAAAAAAAACACTTGCACTTTCACATGTAAAGATGCAGCAGTAGTGATCAGGTTAACTAACCCCACTTTTTCTGTCTAGAAATCGATGATAGTTACAGTTAGTGAGGATTAGAATTTCTTATGCGTGGTGCTCTCGTATGCCTTTAAGATGCACTTTACCAGAGTAAAGTTATCTTACGAAGCAAATTTGATTAAATGTTTTATTTGCTCTTAGTTCCTTTCGGAAACCTTAAAAATATTTGTTGTCTTTGAAACAAATATGTTGGAAGATAAAGAGAAAGAATAGGGAGTATAATATAGCTGGTAAAAACATAGGAATGAACTATTGCTGAAGTTTCTTTAATCACGTACGCCAGTGAGAAACAGCAGATGCACTCGAAGTGATTCATAATATAGCGGAAATTCATTCAACCGCGTATGATATCATCAGGTAACCAGAAGTCGACATTGCCGATTGATCCTAACTCGGAACGCACGTATGGGATTTTAGCAGCAAATATAACCCGACTTGAGCTACTTGCTGTCCTGTTAGCCGCAGCAATGCATGACTACGATCATCCAGGAAGGTCCAACAGGTTCCTGGTTCTGACAAAGTCACCACTCGCACAATTGTACAATAATAGGTACCATTCTCTGCCTGGAGTTTTATTCCGTACTGGTTTATATAGGTGTATTTAGCGTTTGTCTTGATAATAAATGTAATGTATCATCGTGCTGTTACTCGGTGAAATCGATGGGAAAACGTTCCTTATAAGGAATTCTCTATCTATTACCAAAGACGTTGTAGAGTGAATCTTTTTGTCTTTCTACTATAAAACTACCGGCACTGCGCAGAATTTTTTGTTGTCCCACTAATTTGACCGAATGAATTTCTTCGAATTTTTTATATGGACATTAAAGGATATTTGGGAGGAACAGATGGGTTTTTGTTTTATGGCACGTTTCACAAAAGCCTTCCACTACAAATGAATGAAGATAAAACATAATAAAACGGACCTTGAAACTGTTAAGCCACATGCATGTGGCACGTCCACATTGTAACGGATGCTCTCCAATATCTGTTTTACTTTATAGGTCAGTGTTAGAGCAGCACCACGTTTCAAAATCGTGGGAGCTCATGGAAAGTTATCCTGAATGCAATTTTCTGAAGAACATGCATCCCACTGAGCGTTCGAAGCTACAACAACTCACTGTTGACTGCGTACTGGCCACAGACCTTGATCGTCACTCGATAGTACTAGAAACTTTCAACGATCAGGTATGTAGTATAAAATAGGATATATATATCCTATATATATATATATATATATATATATATATCCCAGTTGTCTGTATAATTTTTTTACCTTAACATTTAAGGTTTCTCAAGCTAAAAATTGATCATCAATTTATGTTGCCGAGAAGGGATACGTCAAACTGTGCCACGCTCGTTTTCAGGTTAAGGCTGGCCTGAATTGGGCAGATGAAACGCATCGGTTGTCAGTCCTTTTAATGGTAATCAAGCTGGCTGATGTGAGCGGTCCATGTAAACGGTTCGATTTACACAGCAGTTGGATGAACCTCCTTTGCCAGGAATTCTACCAGCAAGGTGAAGAGGAACGTAATCGTGGCTGGGAGATCACCAAATATATGGATGGTAACCACCCGGAAACGGCAAAACTACAGAGCTCTTTCATCACGAACGTGGTTCAACCACTCTTAACAGCGTATAGTAACGCAGGTCTCATGCCCAGCCAGTGGGTACTTCCCGTGCCCCCAGCGCTTGACGGTATGGAGGACGCACCCAGTACGTGCAGGTTTAACGCTTAATAAGTATTCTTGCATTTATTTTTACTGCTCGCACACAGTATCCTCAAAAGATTGAATTCCATAGGAAAGATAACACACACACACGTATCTTCCTGTGATTACGGCTAAACAAGTGATCTTTTTGCTTGCTCGAAAATTGAGCCACTGTAATGGTAGCATCACTTCAACAACACTTTTTTGTACAAAGGCCAGCTGTAACAGTTTTATCTATCAATGACAATACGGTATACAAGCATATCGGAATGAAATCCAATGTTCATTATGGACATGCTATTCGCAGATCAGGGCGACGGAGAAAGGCAATCTCTAATGAAGGACTGCATTCCTATGAAACATCTCCAGGTTAGTTAAGCTGTATTGTTATTTTAGATTATTGGGGGAATAGTATGGTTCGTTCCGTTTGTGCGTGCGTGTTCCTTAGCAGACATTAGGGCATTAGGTAAATGGTAGTAAGTCTTGATTTTTTTTAATAAATTCAATTGTTCTAAAACCTCCAAAAAAGCTTTCTTGCATGCTGGATATTCCTATAAGATAGTACTCCATAAACTTAGCAACAGCGTATGCTAGCTACTACCGCCAAATCGCCCGATGACAGAATGTGCATACATCTGCCTTTGTTGTTCCTTTTAGGGCGTGAAGCTTACGTTTTTTGTAACGTTTAATAAATGGCGCTATCTAGACAAAGATGGTATGCAACAAAAAAAAACAAAGAGTGATACCACTAGGCATGTGGCAATCTAAACATTTCTATCCAAGTCATTGTGGGAACTGTTTCCCGTTATTGTATCATAACGACCTTCGGTTGCGCCTCACTGTCAAATGAGCTATTCCTAATTTCATTCGCCAGTTACGGGAAAAGATAAAAATGTCAGCGCGGGTCCGGAGAATATGAAGCGTGCGACAAAGAGTGCTATACAAGTCCTGGAAAGTAACTCTTACGTTTGCTATATGTGACCGTGCGTTATCGTTGAGAAAAAGCGTCTGGTCTATTTTCTCGAAATTTTTTAAAATAATTTTGTATATTTGCGAAACAAATACGTCGATCTATTGTATGTACGTAGAAAGCAATTCCTAGTAGATTAAGCTCTCAGTTTTAACCAAATAGAAAGCAAAACCTCTTGTCTGGTAGGACCCTGAACCTTGCTTTCTCTCCTGAAGCCACCCAGTTGGATCTACGTTGACGTACAACTTTTTTCACACAACCTGGCAGTTCTGTGCAAAGAAATCGGCTATTGACTGACGCTTCAGCTCGCTTACGGTGAGGTGTTGAGTTGCAGGACTAAACCGTAATTCCTTATTATTGGAAGGTTTTCTGTAAACTCAAAATACTTGAAATGGTTGACAACGGTCCTAGACTACATTTTCAGCCGACTTCCGCTTCGTTTATCAGCCATATTCCTTCAAGTGTCTTCAGATTATCACTATCAAACCTGAACGATCGGTCAGTCAGAGCAGCTATCATGTCTCAATTCTGTATACTGTTTCCAAACTTGACAGATCGCTCTCATGCAATACATTTAGAATTACGTAAGGACCATTTTTCAAGTTCTTATGCGTGCGTGCGTGCTAAATGTCCTAAGCTGTTAAGATAAGATCTTGCACTTCGATGTAACGCGTAGTGCATGCGTCAAAAATGTTTTTTTTTTTTTTTTTTTTTTTTTTTTTAATTAGAACTGTGCTGAGGAGTTACGATTTAAAAATGCGGTACAGCATCCACGACTCGAGTGTACAGCGTAATTTGTTGACTCATTGGCTAAATGTACATAGATTAGCGGTATTTCTACAAGATTTTTGATTTTTCTATCTAGTTTTGGCTAATTTTGGAGCTAGACCAAAATAGTTGTTTGGTTTGGCAGAGTTGCGCGAAATAAGTAAAATTCTTAGGATTTTCATTTCATTTTCAGGATAACCTCTCTTACTGGACAAATATACTTGAACACAAAGGTCAAAAGGGAGGAAGCGCATTGTGAATGTAAGGAAAGTCTGACTTTATTTGCATATACCCTATTATTCATGTAAAGTATCTTTAACACTTCCAGTTGCTTACCGTTTGACCCCGCTTTTTAGTTATATCATTTTTCAGTCTGAGTTTCGACGGATGGACTTTCATCAAAGTGTTTTGGAATCCAACTTTTTCAAACAAGTGGTGTGCAGAGCATACGGCACTAAAAGTATTTATAATCACTGTGGAAGTCCTTATATTCTGTGTCTTTCATATATGACTGTACCCCTCTCGATTGTCTAGCTGGCGAGCCACCCCACGAGTTGGACCCTGCCGCACTGGAACACCTGTTATTGTAATCGCATAGCTTCCATGCACTCATATCTGCTTCGACAAAAAGCTCATTTCAATTGATAACTTAATTCGCCAGTTGGCCGTCAGCTTTCTGTACCGAAGGTCGCCGTTGACTAGGCGGTACTTGATAGTACACAAACAAAAGAGAATCGACAAAATGCATGCTCCATTAGGTTTCCAAACAGGCTGGTGGCTGGACGACCGGAAAAACCACTTGTAAATTGAAGTTCGGTCTTTTAAGGCAATCTATTACATTTATCTGTAACTTATGTTGTGATCAGTTTTCCATATTCGTTCAATAATAGCTAAATGGTATAAACATCCTTTTTATACTAAAGCATTTTAAAACAATAATTTCAGATTAATTTCCGTTGTGTGTTTTTTTTTTCGGAATATATCTTATTAATTTTAAAATGTTATGTAAGTGATCTACGTACGAAACGATGAAAGTAGACTTAACAGCAGAAAATTATTTTTAACAAATGAAGAACTAGGCAGAACCATCCGTGAACGCAACCTGCAATGGAATTTGCATAGACCTACTATTTGAAAGTTGCTCTCATTCGAATAACCTTATACTCAAATTCTTGAACATTCGGAGCTCAATTGAAATCAGTTGAGCCATATTCGGAATTCGCTATTTCAAGAACCGTACACCAGCGGCACAGATAGAAAGGTAAGTCTGTGTAAGGAGCATCTAGGTAAGCGAAAATTGCCACTACCTAAGTAAATGCGATAAATAGCTCAAATATAGAAAAAGCCACTACAAGCAATAACCAAAGTTTTTTTTCGTTTTGTTCCATGACATTTTTAGGTCATTCAGGGGTTCTTCAACCAGGATCTTCAGAGTCTTGGAACGACTTTTTGGAAAGGAAGTACCTAATAAATAGAAGTTTAGCGTGTGGCCTCGTGAGTCCAGACTCATGGCCGTAAATAAATAATAATAAGTTATTTATCTAGTACGTATTATGCATTGACATATATCGAAATATGCGGTACGCGTCGTCCGTTACAAGCAAACCTTGCCATCGCAATGCGAAAAATAGGATAACGATCACGATCACTCTACGCTAATTACTGAATGATTTTAATCAATATGGTAAGCAAAATAGGTGCTCTTACAGAACTATGTGGGTACCAATTGATGGGTGACAATCTGTTAACCTGTTAACCGTAGGACCCAATAATATTTACATTAATACTGACACTAAGCATCCTGCAAATCAGGTTAGGCGAGGAAATTTTCGTTGAAGATAGCGCTCGTAACCGTAGAATGCTTTGGTATCGTCAAAGTTAAAAGTGAAGAAACACATTTTAAGGTACACATGTTTTCATGTTTAATAAATAAGATGTACAAACCGCAATGTTAAGATGTACACTCTTTCAATAGCAATGTATATAACCCTATATCCAATGTTACTTACGAAAAACGCGTACTACTGGAGGCTGCCAATCGAACGGTAAAGGATATCACTTACTTACGTGTATAGTAAGTGAAGTAAAGTCCCGTTGTTATTTGGTCATAAAAATAATTAGGTACTAATACTTGGCGGTCGATGAGAGTAAGGTTAATCTAATGATCTACACCGGATACATCGATAATAACATTGTACAGGCACAGTAACAATGCCCTCGTTAGGGAGGGAATAATTCGTCAAGGATGTGAAATATATATTACATGTTCTTTTTCGTCCTAGCCGCGCGTCTCTTTTTTTTGCGGAATATTTTGTGAGCTAAAATATTGCCATAAGGTCTTTCGCCTCAGAAATGAACTTGAGGCGTGCAAAAAGCGCGGGCTTTTTTTAAAGTGAATTGATGCAGTTTTACTTGTATATGTGCCACCAATCATTACTTTATAAATTATAGAATAGGATTATCAGATCGAGAACCTGGTAATGGTGAACGGCACGTAATGCGAGTCGAAATAATGTCAAAATAAGGCATACGCGTAGTGGGCACTGGAATTGTAATTAACAGAGGAGAAATACAGATATATGAAATAAAGAAACAAACATACGGAATAATGTAAAGACATGAAAACAAAGCAGACGATCTTTCCAGTTCCAATTATTCCAAAGCTATGTACCCAAAACTTGCGATTAATAACTTTAATCAATCATTGCACAATAATATTGCCAGGGACCAAATTGGACCTCACAAATAGTACATCAAATTGACCCAAGGTACCACCGTTTCAATAAAATACAGCAGATTGCGCAATTAACTATTGAGTGTGTTAAAAGAATAAGCAGTATTTAAAGCGTACTTGTTTACCCGAAATCTCGATAATTCGCAATGTTTCTATTAGAGACATTGATACGAAAGCCGCATCGTTTTTTTCCGAAATTCAGGGCCTACAAGTTTCCGATAATTAAAGTTACAACGTCCGAACTTCAGGGATACAGAGCAGATTGCTTAGTGGTTTTCAGAGAGGTCAAAGTCGCGCTTAGATGTTAACGTGTAGTGAAATAAAAATAAACACATACCATAAGAAAAACGTAAATGTATCTGTTAAAAGCACGCACATTGTAAAAAGCGGAAGTTATTCGCCAAGGATACCTCCACGGAAGACCATTTTGCCATAAATATGTATCAAAAATTACGGTGCATTGCTTATGTTTAGCTGAGCTGATACACTCAGTAACAGGAAAGTTGATGAGGGACGGGCAAATTAGATGAAGTAGTTTCACAATTGTGGTGACCCTATGAGTACCTGGTAGTGCATGCTTGGAGTACGCTGTCATGGTGACAATATTTAACAAGCATGCGACCATCGTTTGTTCAACTTATTGTTGGCTATTACTATAAGAAAATAGGATTAGTATGAGCTACGAAGAAGCTACATGTATGGTTGCAATACTGTGTCCTAAATTTATTGGGAGAACCCCCAGACCCATCCGACTAGATATTTCCAGTAGGGCCAAAACCTTCGATCTCGAAGAAATGACTTTGCCAATTTTCAGAGCTGGAGTGTGTGAGAATGGTATAGAATAGGTCTACAGTGAAAATAGGGGCTGTTCTAGGGGCTCTATTTTGCTCCCAACTGGAAAGTACTCGTTCGTTGTTTGCTTCTGAGCTTTGGTGGTGATTTCTATAACTACATTTCTTTTAATAATAAATAAAACGATTTCACATATGCTTCTATGTTATTTAGCGCCAGCTGAAATCAGCCAGAGTAAAAACCGTAGTAAAACTTTAATGCAGGCTTGATAACGAGTAAGCGTATGTTCTGTGAGCAGCCCAACATGCAACTCCTGCATGTTGCGACAGCAGGTAGATAGTTCCATTTAGAATTTCTTAGCGAGACTGAAAGGTACCACAGATTATTTCAATATAAAGTTTGATTAATAGGCGTTCCTATACAACCTCTGCGACGGCTAAGGTTCAATTTGACAACCGTTGTAGACATTGTATTTACAGATTTGGGCTTTTCAGAATGTACATGTATATTGTTTCTTCTATCGTTGCAAAAGACTAGCTTTTCTGCGCTGTGGCGCGAATTTTCAGTAGAACCGATAGACCGTGATTCATCAATTTTCGAGACATGTAAAACACGTTCATATACTAGTGGTACAGGCATCTATTATGACTACCTGCTCTAAGTGCATACCGCCCTACCGTTGCGTACTTACCATCTGTATATAGATAAGCTATTATGGCCATGGTTTTCTTCATGTCCTGTATAAGGTGTTTTAGGTAATAGATGCGTTCAATAACTTGTGTGCACGAATATGTTTGACATCGAATAAGCCATACATCTACTGTGAACAATTATATAATAGGATTGTACATTGCGGAATAATATACTGCAATGTGTGTACGTATGTATAATAGTAATGTACGTGTATTCTGTTACGTTTACGGATGTGTAAGTTGAAACTACGCTGTGAAGCTGGTGAGGCGCCCACCCAGGAAGGTTAATTTCGGTCGACAATTTATAGGCGGGGGCTTCCCGTGTTCAAGCAGCTCGACTGTTTCTGAAGCGTCACAGTAGAAGCAAAGCTCGACTCGAAACGCGAAATAGTAACAGCATCTGAACCGAGTAAAAGCCCGCCTCTCTCTTGTTAGGGCGGAGCTTGGGGGTGTATGAGGCAGTTGTGCGTTAGCTAGGCTGCATACAGTCCATAAATGAGATGGTTCGTAAAATTGACCCCCGGCGTCATTCGAGATGAAGCTACCGAGTGGCTACGGAAAACCACGCCGTTGTTCGTCTTCTCCCTTGCAGATTTACCTTAATGGAGGAAGCATATCGGCATTGCTATTTCTATTCGCGTTGTTATCACCATGTGCGTGGGGGTGCAAATTGCTCCATGGCTATTTATCGGTTGCTCTATGCGCCGGCTGATTCCTCTTTTTAGTCCATTTTCGTCGTGTTTTATTTTTATGCGACGTCTTTTATTTTGGGAGGCGATGGCCAGAAAATGGAAGAAATAGCGCTTCGCTTCGTACGCATACGATTGTGTTTTGAAAGTTCAACGTAGACTATGTGATGCTGGTTGATCTTCTACAAATGAATGGCGAACCGGAACGCGAAGATGGCGCTGTTCTGCGACGGCCGTATATTCAAATGCTATAGACGTGACAATGACACCGGTGACGGTGACGGTGACGATAACAATAGCCAGAGAAGATTGGGCCATTTACTCATGTACGGCTCCGCTAGCCAATATGGAGAGCAGAATGGGTCGACAAGATACTAGATGATGACAGGAAGCTGCGCATGTTGGTCAATGGTCATTTATGGAAATAGTCGAATGTCCGTCTATAAGAACGGCAGTTTACACTATCGCGCCAATGAAACCGGCAAGACTGTATTAGCTATGGCTAATGCTCGAAATAGGATCTTGTACCCATGCGATCGGTACGCTAAAAAATATAAATTGTCCTCGATAATCGACAGAAGGCTGTGTTAAGTGGCCATGGCGAACCGCTGGTGATAGTTGATGACTAATCTTACATTTTGAGGCGCAGACTGTGCGGTTTCAAGCCATGAAGATGCTCGGAAGGTCACCCGTATCTAAAATATTCAGAAGGAAGTAACTATCGAACTATTATGTAAGCTGTCTGACAAACAACGCAACTGTGCAAGGTTATGGTCTTTTTAATGTGTTAAGGTTACGGTACCCCATGTAAGGTCACGGTTTTCTTTAGTACTCCGTGATGAATTAACACGCGTTCGAAGAATCTAGGGTTACATTACTTTTTGAAAGGCGCTTTCGAAAAAATCCTTATTTAAGGCTAAAGGTCCTCAAGACTATGACATTCGAAGTGCCTTGTACATGACAGTTCAGCATAAATGAAAGAAATGACTTGGCCCTTTTGGAAAATTTTCTCTAATGATACTTTTTCTGCTATTCATCACTATTGTTGTTCTATTATCCTTATCATAAAAATAGTGCTAGCCGGCACATCCATGTATAATTTATGTCGACGCGTGATTGCCGTCGTTAGTACTGCATCGCATAGCCCTTTGTTAGGGCCCTACGAACAAGCTTCTAAATCATTTCAAATCAGCAGCGGTGGACCAACGGTGTGAATGCTTCTCCGTAAGATACGCTTCTTGAATTGTCATTGACGCCCAGCTAATGCCTTAGCTATATAATCATACAACTGAAAGTGCTAAGCAGTCGCGATTACTTCTTTGTGTAACCTTACCGGACAAATGGTCAATAACAATTAAAGCAAAATGGCTCACGAAACAGTACGCTGCTGTTCACACCATAGACGTTAATGCTACTAGCGGCCTTCTGTGTCCTTCAAGAAAAAAACAGCTGCCTCCTTCAAAACACCAATGCGACTCTACGTTTGTCGTCATGATGCAGTAAGCAAAGATATTTTTCAATTGCAGAATCTCTAGATTCGCAGTGACTGCAGGTCGTTGCAAGGGTCCTATTGTTAAACGAAGATTGGAGAGAGGGTCCGCCAAACTTTTTCGTCTTCGTACGGCCGATAGCTACAGCGATACACTCGCCATTTTCTCTGCTTTACTGGCCGGCAATGATGATAACATGGCCTTTGCAAATGATATTAGCTTGCCATTGTAATATTCTAAACGACTGGCAGAAAGCGACCAGTTGCCATTGCTCGAAACTAATTAGAATTTTAGCATGAGCGCCTGGCGATCAGGCCAGCGCACATCGGCCTTCAGCCGTCACCGCACCGCCTTCAAACAGCTCTTCGTCAAGTCGTTCAACGCGAGCGTTTTATCTGTTCATGCAACGTATTCACGTACATACATACATACATACAACATTTGACAACACTATCTTTTGCCCTCTGTGTGGCTCCATTCAGAGATTTCTCAGTTCGGTAATTATTCGGCTTTATGATTGTTATTATGCTGTTTCGTAAATATATTTTACGAATATAGACAGCGCGATAGGCCTCTCCGTCTGTTTTAATTATGCTCAATTGTGTGGCATCTATGGTCTTCCTAGCAAATTTAAACTGCTCATAGTGTATCTGTCGCTTACCCACAAACTCTTATTCCCTGCAGGTCTTGCGCCGATTAGCAGTCGACGATGCGGGCGCCTCAAATACTGCTTTCCTATTATATTCATAGTGGGGTAAGTGGTAACTAGTTTGCCTAGTCGTCGTTCTGTGGCCAGTCGCTCGTTGGCGGATAGTGCATCTGCATCGATAACGAACAATCGCTACTCGCTGATAACGAGAAAAAATAACTGACGAACCGGCCGACCGAGCATCATATGGAAAACCAAAATAAAAATAAATTAGCAGTGAACGTAAATGTGCCTTGTGACAGATGGGTCTATCCACGGCGATCCTCGGCGTCCAGGGTATCGTTTGTGCTAATTTTCTTGGGAGGGGTTCTGGGCTACTAAATTTAATTGTGAACGCGGAGAGAGAAATAGGTAGATAGTATTATCCTTTATATATTGTATGAAGCTATTATATTCTTCTAAAAGTCTCACAAACTATGTGGACAATGGATCAAATTGACTTTTGCTGTATGGTCATCACGTATATCATCTTGTTCCAGAGTGAATACGTACCCTCTTTTTTTTTTGCTATATTTGTATCGTAACTAGGGAGCGAAGCTTGCTTGAAGAGTATCATGAGTGTTTCGCAACAAGTTTCTTTAGCTGACTGCCTATTACCTTAATGTCAGCTACAGTTCTATGAGATGACGCTCCCTAAATAAGCTAACATAGCTCATCCTTCTACATACTACTATAGCCGAGGAATAGATATCTATGAAGGGTGTAACATGTTGTACCTTTCAAAAAAGCGAAAAACGCAATTGAGAAACTTGAAATGCTTCTACTACTGGCTCCTTAAACCGTCGTCAATTTTGCATCCACTGTGGTACTCTTTAATGGTACCACTGGGTAAAGTCTCACAATTCGCGCGTGCAAACCGAAAATACGATCGGCAATAACATAGCGTACAAGTAGACAGTTTAACCTAAAGGGATCTATTATAATTTAGCTACGAGCGTCCGATTCAACACCACCTTTAGCTCCGCAAGTGCGCGAACATTGAGGCGGGTTCGCTAAACGATTGCGAAAAGAATTATATTGCCGCGCCATTATGTGATGGGACAGTTGGTGCCACAATTCGTGGCGCATAGATCTTCTCTTAACACTGACATTAATCACGTATATCTGAATAATATTAGTAATGGTCAGAAGTGTGCTACTTCGGCTTAGGACCATTCGGCTAGAGTAGCCTAAAAGTGCCAAGTTTTGCGGTAATTATGCATCCCTATACAAACGCTTAAGTTTTTACCGGTTTTCAAATACTTTAACTGAACTTCAATTCATCAAATGATCTTGCTCCGTCTTGATCAAACGGTCCATTATAACAATGGGTGCAAGCTGCTTTATAACTATTTGCAGTTAGCTTTTAAATTCGTGAGCGACTCTACTGCTTGCCCATTACCCACCTATTGATTAAATTGAAATTAATTATGTCTAAGAAAGCGAATCTTGCCCACTTGTTTACCATGCTTTACATGGGAAGGCCATAAAACTTAGCGTATGACTTTGCTCTCACATAACCAACTTTGCGAGGGGCCCTTGGTGCGGCCAACTGAGAATCAAAAATTCCCTCTACTGTCCGCCAAATCTGTTAAATTATCTCTGCATCATCCGTTTTATTTGGTTTGTACATTTTAGTTGCCATTCCGCTATCAAGTCGAATCTTATTTCAGTAGAACTTTTGGGCTGAATTGCTGAGAGGCCCAATTTAAGGACCACGCTGAAGTACGTTAACTCGTTACGATTGGGTAGGTGGCTGTAAAATGCCACTTGTGTTGCTACAATAACAGCAAAACGATCAAAAAAAAAGTTTTGCGGTAAAAATACATCGTTTGGTTTCGATCCGACTAAACCATTAACACGACCAAGATTTTCAATGAGGAGTGTCGACATTTACGTTTATTAGTATTTTTCGTTTGTCAGCACGATAAAATGCGATCGATAAAGCTGTACAGGCTCGGCATCTTTAAAATTTTGGTAAAATGAATCGCCGTTTTATCTTGGCAGGCGGTGACGAGTCGGAGGATGACTAATGAATTCCGGGGGGCCGGAAGTGATGCCGGTTAAAATAAAAATCTAATAAATAAGATATTATTCTAATTAGTTTGTTGCTATAATTAGTTTAGATTGCATGAGCGCGATACGCGACCTCGGTTCAGTGGACCGAGAGGCCACTTTGCTCAGGTAGTTAACGTAGGGTAAGGTAGTACAGTACGTAACGTGTTCCCCTCCTAAATTTAGTACAAGTAATGGTTGAGGTTCGAATTCGGGCGGGGACATACGTCGCTTCATGCTCGCCGTTAGAAGTAACGTCTAACAGCGTAAGTACCGAACGTAAAACAGTTTTCAAAAGAAAGGCTTCAAGGTTCAAAAGTACATATATATATTGTATCATGAGCTGCATGGGTATATCTATATTTTGATGTACATATGCCAACAATGTATGCGACCTTTGAGGCAGTTCTAAATTACCTCTGAACGCTGAATTCTGCACAGCAAACTGGACACACTTTGCTATCACCTTCAAAAATTCTGATCAATCTTTACTCTGTAGGAAGCCACGTTGTCGTCATACTACCAGCGAAAAGTCACCCATACGAGCGGTGACCAGATTTGGGATAATGTGTAGGATAAAAACAACGGACGAATATATGTCATAATATTATCTATCATATTATAGCCGAGCTCTCGAGCAGACCATTTATGAAAAGGTAGTCGGTGGTATTTTAGCGCGGACACTCTATGTGTAGATACGTCATGGCCGGCAAGCTGGTCCGCATAACGTCGCGACATATACAAATATCTATATCTCTAAATATCATTCGTTTTTTTTTTGTCTGTTTGTTTGTTATTTTTACAGTTAGATCGTTCATCAACTACGACATCAATTAAAGCTGTGCACCTATTTTAGGTATCATATGAATTTGAGTAGCAGAATCAGGTTCCGATATCGACATGACTGTAAACAGCTATTATTTGCAGATATTTTTTTTTTCTGTGGCCTCCGTGAACGACACGATGATCAAAGCCCCAAAATGCGACATCTTTCTTGTATGACTACACGATCCAGCGGCCTGACAATGTTCCGCATAAACATAAATTCAGTACATTTCATTGATTCATGTGGATGCATGCATTGAGATATCAGTCACGGTAGCGCTTACTGGTGGGTTGATGATGAGACCCAGTTTTGGCACTAACTCAATTAAAGAACGCAACCGAAAGAGCAACAATCTTACGGGTCGTATCAAAATGAAAGCGACTGGTCAGGTATGAGTGCGACAGGGCAACAATACATGTGCTTCTATAAAATTCTTCAGATCCCTGTTTGACTCATCGTTTTCAGAGATTCTGATCCATGTACGCTCATTATCTATTGTCGCATTGCTATATTGGCCTTTTCAAGGTAAAATTATAGCTATCGTAGCTGGATCCGATATAGAATTTGGTGTCGTTACTTTTTCGATCGGTGGTAATTGATGGCACCTAATCGTCAACGTTCAGCTACAAATTAATGGGCGCACCACAGGGCTACGTACGTTTTGAAGTCGATCATCTGGTCTCGGATACGATAAGGAGAGTAAGACGAATGCTTTTCTAATGGTATACCCAAAAGGAATTACTTTGTCATGATAACCATTAGACGTCACGAGCCATTTGGCCTAACTGTAAGCTTAAAGTATCGCCTTCTATATGACCTACGCATCATGTAGTACGTGATCGTTTTTACTTAATGACTATATTGAAATATTAACCGCGAGCCATGTACCTGCTTCGCAAAAAGAGCGCACTATAGAATATCGATCCAGGTTACCTGGTTCTTTTTCATCGAAACAGATGCTTTCTGAGGCTGTCCAATGTATCGACCTATCTCCGATGTAACGGTATCGTCTGTACCAAACAGCTAACTTCCTATTGTAATGGCTGAGTCGTCATAATATTATTTAGGTTTTTGGATATTTACAATTCTGCCTCTAATGATATTGTAAAAGTTCGTGCAGATCCAGTTGTGTGGCAGGCCGGCAAATCAAAGCCGCTCGTCACACGCAAACTTTAAATTCTTTTCTGTTCTAGGAAGACCCTTTATCCTTTTGCAGCTATCGAAAAGAACTCTCGTAAAATAGTGTACTTCATTGGTAAACTCTGCCAACAATGTCGTATTAATAACAATAGCATAGTTAGATCATTCGTGCTTTCTTTGGCCTTTATCAGCTGCAAGGAACATAGCAGCTCTGATAGGCCTTGGCCGCAGATCTTGGAAGATGCCACGCGCACTGTATTCAATAAGACCATTTTCTCTTTATCATGCGATAAAAGGAGAAACGATTTTGTTAATTTCTAGTTTGTAACAATTTTCCACCGTCCAGTGCGATCGTAAAGCGTTTATAGATGCGCTCATAGAAAGTATAAATTTGCGTCCCATCCCTATCGCAACATACACTTTTGCCCATTACGGGAGCATCGGCTTCGAAAAGCTTCAACACTTTCGAAGAGTATACCCAACTACTACAGGAAGTTCTATGAACGAGCAGCACTTAGAGATGGAAATAGCAACAATAATATTGCAACAACGACAGGATCGCCTACATGCCGCTAGTTCCTGCGACTGTTATTTAATTTACATGCCGATATTTAGACAGGGATACAAAGAATGGCATTAGACTAACAAGGGTCATCGGAGGCGGGCAGGCCATCATCTCAAATTGACCACTTGACGGCTACGGAATGAAGTAAGCTGGACCGATGTAAGCGTCGGCATGTCCGTAGAGTTCCACAAAATCGGACTTATCATTCTTTATTTAGTCACGATGCACACAGGGGACACTTAGTGTGCCCGCGTCTGGCACCCAATCTAATTCTTTGACGCTAAAATATTTACCGTTTTTGCGTAATTTGTTTGTATCGTGTTCGATTGTTACGCGTGGCGAGTCTACTGCCTTAGCGTTCAGTTCCTCGATGGTACTCGTATAACCAATAGTAAACTTCGTTCATGAAGTACGAAGACACTGCCAGCCCAGCCGCATAGTTCCATTCCAGCTGCTTTTATCCGCGCTCGCGGTTATTTAGTAACATCTCTGCTGCTAGTAAAGTCCATATATGTTAAAACACACGTATTCAACATGTTATCCAATCATCTAGTCCTTAACGGGACACGGCAATTCGTAGCCATAGGTAATGTGACCTACGTCGAGCCCGCGCAAAAGTTATTCTGTGTTGTTCAAGATAGATACATGGATAAGTACAAAATATCTAACGGGTGTCTATTTTAGCTAAGTGCAACGTTAGCTACGCTTCGAAAAACGTACGTTTTTACCGAAAAATATTCGCAGTTCAGAAATGATCAATTTGATGTCTTTTTTTTTTTTGGTGTGTTTTTATGCTGTTTTTCACGAACGTCTGGCTCGAAGCCCGAACAGCGCACGCATCTCGTGGCGTTTTTATTGAAAGTTGTAGAAAACAAATTTATTATGTAGGATCTCTTGAAGAAACACTAACTCAATACCAACGGATTTTCGTTGCGAATAAAACGTAGTGCGTCTATCTACTCTTGAGAAAACTACTGGGATTAATAAAATCAAAATCAAATAGCTTCCCGCATTGACGCATATAAACATTCAATTGAGGGTATAGATTGGTGACGTTAGGACTTCGAACTACTAGAATTCACCGCCGGAAGACTAAGACGTTTCTCGGTAGCTCAAGGTCCATTACAGCATAAGTCATGCTATCAAACTTCAATATCAGGAACGAATAAACGCAAGACGACAAAGATCATCTTTGACAAAATAGAGGCTGTATTGGCAGGAGCACCTCGCTAAAAAGCAGATTCATTAAGGCCACTGTACTAAATTCGGTTACAGAACATCGTCACTGGACCTATTGTCGATAGGCGGTATTGTGTCACCTACGTTCCTGCGAGGACAGACGAGCGCACTGAACAACAGTTTGGATCAGCTTGGCTTTATCGTGGCAGTTATACGTATGTCATATAACTCTTATAATATGTGGATTGATAACGCCGGTCGAACCTGTGGAGCAGTTATGTCATATTTCATCAATCACAGAAGACCATGTGTGTATAGCAAAATAGCTAGTTAAATCTCGTCCTTTTAAGTGTTCGAGAGTGTATGTTCCGTAATCATGGCTATATGCTTACTACAAACCAAATGTGATTGCTTCATTATGTATGAAACACACTCTTCTAAGTCTGCTACGTCAATGACACAAACCTATCATGGGGGTTTGGGATCGAGATGCTTCACCCCCTGAAGAAAATAGATGATATCGTTCCATTTAAGCGTCTAGATCCATAGATTTAAGCAGACATACCTTCGCGAAGATCGACTGGTACGAAGCGCCATATCCAACTGGTTTAAACTTCCTGCTCGTTGCGCTTTTTTGCCTATAGTTCTCCGAGGCTGTCATCATTGGCTCGATCGGTCAGAGCTAGAACTGGGCGGTACTGAGGTTCGTGTTCTGTGTATGGGCATTTGTATGCATATGCGGACGATGCCTTTATTGTAGCCACAGCAACCGCATCGTGAGTGTCTTCTCTTCAGCCTGCTACTATTCGTTGTATTGGCTCGTCTTGGTATCGAGTCGACTCGAAGATTAAGTGTGGCAGTAAATTGTGTGTTGTTTTACGGGCGGTGCATGAAAGTGTCCGGAGATATGTCCGCGTTCGAAGCGCCTGCGGTGCGTTCAATCCCCCCCCCCCCCCCCCGTATATCCATCTTGCTCTTTTTCTATGTGTGACTCGCGCTCTTTCTCTTCTGTCCAGTCCCAGATTGAGTTTCGCAGTGGCTCTTGATCCGATATCCCGAGTAAGCGTTCAGCAGCTGCTGCTGCTGCTTCTGTTGACGTTATGCATGTCGAATGGGACAAGAGACACTGGGAGCAGCGATCCAGCGATCGGAACGACCAGAGAGGCTCTCTCTTTCCCATCCTTATTTCTTTAGATCTGATGCGGGAGAGGAAAACGACAAAGAGAGTTTTCCCTGGCTGGTTGCAGAAGTCAACCTGTGAAGCCAAATCTCGCATCTTTTGCCTGTTTTTTGTTGCTTTTCGCTACCAGCAGCGTCTGCCGTTCTGCTGTCATTGTGGACAGCGTCTTTTCTTCCAGTTTCGTCTTATTCTGATAACTTCCTGTGAAGCACATAGCGGCATATTACCAACCCCTATTGCTGCAGTCTTTCCCTGTACTTGTTGAATGATCGGTTTTCGCTCCTCATTGTGCTGCCATTGGCATATCCGCATCAGTATCGACTCACATACGATCCTAGGGCCACTCCGCGCGGTTGTAGCAGTGAGTTGTGGATCGCTGCCTGTGTTACTTCGAATGTCCTCTAAGCAAGCGTTTTTCGATCTTCGGCTGTTACAGCGGCTTTTAGTCGTGCGGGGCACCTCCACATAATTATTATGAAGCAAAGAAGCGGATGGCGGAAAGAAGGAGCTTGATCGATATATTTTCTTGCCGTCGGCCCCCCCGCAAGTCTCTCCTTCTTTCACCGACTACGATGTGCCACGCGCGCCAATCAACAGAAGATCCATTGTGTAGGTAACGAGCATCTCGCGGAGGATAGAGCTGATAATATCGACGGGGTTATGGCATAACGAAGAGACTATAGCGGGTAGTCTTGTCAGAAACGTATCATGTCCATTGGGTCTTGCTTATGCATTCGACATCACTTATGCAGCGTAGATCTTAAATTCTGGTTATATCCGTAAGCCATGCGTAGCAAAAACGTCTGTAATTGATTCAATGTTATGCCTGTTTATCGCGCATAGTATCTGTTTTGAAATATTCTTGAATTGTTCATTTGTTCTTTGTGCTCTGAAAAATCTGAACCTACCAGTTAACTCCTTTCGCCGAATACATTAGGACCAACAAGCTCTGGTATATGTTATGCACTATTTCCATATACCAATTTTATTTTTTAGCGCCCTAGGCTCATACTAGTCTTATACCCTATATATATATAATGCTTTACCTCAAAAGCATGCCAAATAGTCTAGGTGATTGATACAGCAGCCCTAAAAGTTATTGCTTCTAACTATTCTTATCGTTCCGCATTAGTTTGCTTATCAACTCGTGTTGAAGATATGCCTTCTCACGCAACTTTTAAATTTTCGCGCTTGACAACACGACATTTCGGACCATTTATGGCAAATGCGCGGTCGCGTTCGCTTACTTAAGCTAATAGATATCCGACAAAATGGTACACGTAGACAACAAGTACGATCGTTTCAATGCGTCCAACAAGGAACAGCTCAATTCCGGTAAAACCTTACATCACGTTGCAACTAGGAAAAGGCTTCTGAAGGGCACCAGTCACAATAAGAAAAAAGAGAGAATATACTAAAAAACTTTTTTGTTAGTCTTTGTCCTATTTTCGGATAACATTACGTTCACAATGTTCCGAGCCTTCGTATGCTGCTTCCAGGTTGAGCTTCTAGCTCTACTATGTAGATCCAATGCTTTCGATCGTGTTAAAGCTTCTGTATCGTGCTCATCGTTATTTGGCCATTTGTTTGTTTCTCCTCGCAGAGACCGCTATTGTTGAATCCGTACGTCATTTTTATCTGTACGGTGTAGGTATTTTTTGCCCCTGTTCAATTGTGGAAGGCCCATGCCGTCAGTTGTTCGCTTGTATTTTTTTACTGATTGCCTTTCACGTCAACTCTAACGTTGCTTTTAGCCGTTTCCCAATGAGGACTTCATTGAGCCTTTCGCTTTTGGGATACACTAACTAATGTAACGTCTCGATGGCTTCAGCGGAGAAGCTTTGTCTTCGTTTCTAAGTAGTATTTGACACGGACTAACACGTATGCGATAAATATTATAGTGTTTTGTACGATAACAAACGCTGACAGCATGTCATACTCAAACGTCAGATTGATATTAACACACTAGGATTAATGTGATATTTTTAAAAAATAGTTTTTCTCAGAGTATACAATTATATTTCTCAGAGTATATAATTATACTGTGCATGCATACTAGCTGGTTGAGTCATGAGTTAGTCCAGTCGTAAGGCCGTATAGATCCTAACAGTATTTCTAATTTATAGAGAAACACTTGCTGCCCTAATAATAATCACCTATAATCGTTATTAACAAGCGTACATAATAACACATATTGACTCCTAATATTCGTCACGCGTTACAGATCCTAAATCTAAGCAAGGACCAGTAAGATACTGGATCCAATCAAGTGTTCGTCATTATGACCCATCTCAAATGGGGCTAGTGATCGCCTTTAAGTCAAGAGTTGTACAAAACCGCTTACATTGTCAAGTAATATTTTATAGATTAGTTAGAGTTGTATCAGCTTGAATAGAGCTGTTCAGGCGTAGTTCAGCAGCCATTAGAGCAAGATATAAGCCTGACACGACAGATCGAGGCTACAAACCCTGCCAAAGAAAAGCAACACATACTGCAAACAAATCTCCAGAGTCCCTTGTCTTAACCTAGTGTTTCCACTTGGATCCCTGAAAATAAGGACCAAGCTGATATATTTATATGAGCCTATTATGTGGAACCTATTTAGAGACACTGGAAAGCAGGAAGCGGTCTTCCTCAGAATTCTGTAGCTGCACAGCTGGACGGATGACGTTGCAACTGCAATCAAAAGAGGAAAGATTAACTAGGAGCGTAAGCAAAACAAGTGTTTTAAACGAAGTTTCGTATCGGAAATGCTTTAAACTGAGACATCAGTACTTTTTTAAATGAGCCTCCATCAAACCTGTAGCAGTCGCATCAATATGATAAGTCCCTAAGGTAACACGGGTATAATGAACAGGAGCATCAACATAGCACGCTTATTATCGTAACATACGCTTGCCCACCTGCCGATGCCCATCCGATTTCTGGCCGAGTTGTATTTTCGTAAGATATCAACAAACATAATAACGTGTAGCATATCCGTTCACAAAGAGAGTCCCGATACAAGACGACTGACGTTTCTACAACAAACACTACCTTAAAATTAAAACACCGTACATTGCATGTACTGATAACATGATTACCTGGTTAGCAAAAAGACACACTATTTGTGTCTGATATTACTTAATATTATTAATTGAATTAACGTTACAAACCGAAGTGGGGCTGAAAGAGTTTTACGCGTTCAACACGCTCGTGACGACACTTTTACGGAGCGTCTGTGGAGCATTACTTACATGTCTACGCATAGAAAAAGGGTGCAAGATCTTTTTTTCAAATGGCAAGCGTGTTAATGATAATAACACATTTAGAAAACACCAATTTCTATATATGTTTATACGTATATAGTATCTTTAAATTGCATGTATATTTACATCGTAAACTCGATGAACAGATGACGTCAAAGTAATGAGTCTCGTGAAAGCCAGTGAAGTCAGACAAACTTAGTATTATACAATCAACTTTCATTGCTACTGTATATAATTATCAAACACATATACCATTATTATACTTATTATGTATTAATATTACGGAATTAATTAACTGACTGGTCTCTGACTCTTGCAACAGCTTGTGGTCTGGCAAACCGCAGGTCCAGTCGACCCTGGAAAGTTCATGAAGCATTGCTTCTATGGAGGGTCACACATCGACACGATAGATATTCCCGCTTCTTAACTGTTCCGTGTTAGTTTGTATTTATACGAAGGACCTACCTGATCTAAGTGGAAGCACAAGGTTAGGCTTGTTATATGCGCTAACGAATAGAGTCTCGACATAGTTGAAATATAGAAGCTTGCCGATATCCTAGCAATTTTAGTCCTTCGACATATATATGTATATATGCCAACCTTGATTCGAAATATCCAAACGGTACAGGAAAAATGATCAGCTATTCTTGATAGCTTTCGGGTGATCACCGGATTAGGCCACCGGAAAAAAGTCGGGAGCATTTATTGATTTTCGACTAGAGGACTCGAAAGTAATATCCAAGGACGATGGAGTCTACTGAAGTTCTCGACACGTACGCATATCGTATCTTAGCTCATCTTATAAGGTATTTCTAATACCGTGTTTCCCTAAAGTTTGCAAAATAACTAGGTATTTTGCCATTAACCGCTTCTTTCCGCCAGAAAAAGCAAGGTCGGAGAATTATAACATAACTATCGAAAGTTAGGTTCAATGGTGTACTCAGCCCTTTTCCGCACTTCATTGTGCGTCACACTTTTGGGCCTCGATGTCATCTTTACAGGAAGATTTCGAATGTTTTAGGGCTACAGTTGTCTGCAGATTGCCAAATCCACCGCTGGCCGATACACTTTTTGTGCTGAAGCCTTTTGTGCAGAAAACCCTTTCTGACGCAGTCATGATCCAACGAAACCCCAAGAGAGAAACTGATTTAGGTTCGCGACGGCACAAGAAGCGAGTTTTCGCTTTGCGGCTGATACGATGTACAGAGCATTTTGGAGAATACAAAGGGAAGTTGTTTACAACCGGTAGGCCGCAACTTTGTGACACCCTCTGTTAAATAGGCTAGCATTCAGCAGCACAGGTTGCAGTGGGTCATGTCGCCATAGCACGATTCGTGACGCGACCCATTTTTCGTTGAAACTATATACACCAAGTGCAATTGTTGGGTTAAGTAGCTGGAAAAGGCTCTTAGAGGTTTTCAAGGTTTCTGTAGCAATCTTTCAATTCTAAGTTGAAAATGTATACGGTAGATTTCAGCTGACTATGAGCTTGTAGCCTGACAATATGTCTTGAACTGCTACGTATATTTCATCGAAGAATTGTTTCAATATCAGAAGTTCTAGCATGCCGTTCAGCGAACCTCCGTCCCACTGAACTGTAGAGGTATCGCTAGCAGACGGTCCAGCACAACTTCGACTCAATGGTATCAGCGACAAAATCTACCAACTGGGCAGCGAATACGGCTAAAATATAGCTAACGATTTGACAAATTTATATTGGCAGAGACACGAACACAGAACCCAAGAGAGTGCGCGCTTCTTTCTAAACGCATCACGGTGCATATCGAGTTCGCTGTTCCCGCGCTGACTTCTGTTTGGCAAGCGTTTAACAAGTGTTTCCGTAATTAACGTTTTATTTCGAATTTCTGAAACATAGTAACGCGTAACGGCTGAGTTCCTGATTGGCGTGGTAATTTATCGTCGTCTCGTTATCCGGGTACGAGTATTTCGAACAAAAAAAGCCAATTTTCTATCTTTTCACTACTAATCGACGTTATGTTTGTTTGTACAACTATTGTGTAAATTTTATAACCGGCTAATAGCGTTCGTAATGCCTAGTGATTAAAGTCTATCAGTGTTCAGATAAGGTATTCAAATAGATAATAATAATAATAATAATGAGATTAGCAGGGAATTTGAGTGAACACGAGTCACTAGAAATTTCCGTGTTCGTATTATTTGTCGCGGAACTTGACGTGTGTTTGAGCTATACACTCGATTGGCTTCATCCCCGGTTACCGTACGCATAAACAAAAGGAACAAGGTCATTCCGTGTGTCCTGCAATAGCAGAAATTGATTGACCTTTAAGTGTCGGCCATTTGTTGAGCAATACGCACACGTCGGTCACAATATAGAGGATGTTTACACAGCTATTGTGGAAACAAATAAAAAAACACAAGTTTTAGATGAACATAACAGGAATATGATGATGCTCGTAGCTAATACCGTATCGTAGCAGACGTCATTTTCAGCTCCATATCATCTTCGATACTTTTACGAAATAAATGGTCATAATATTCCCGTGACTACGATTCCATTAAACGTCATTAGCCAATGGTGTTATCTAGCACAGCGCCACGTCAAACGTCGAGTCAGCAGTCCGTTTGCCAGATGAAATAAATAACAAGATTTCTTTTGAGTATTTGAAAAAAGCGCTTACATAGCAATTGTTCTAAGTCGGAACCATATATGAGCTCAGCATCAATCAGCTAGTTTCATGACGCGTTTTCGGCCTATCTCAAGTCATTGCAGTCAAGCACCCTGCTCTCACTATAAACGAACTGGATAAATGCCGCCATGCTAATGCACAACACGATGGACTCTGGACCCGGGGGGCTTATTCTCAACAGGCAGTCCTCATACATCTCTGGTTACATCTCATGGCCTCGTTAAACCAGAACTGTTTCGGTCGATGATCGCTTCTGCGATCCCATGACGACCAACTAACGCCTTGCTTTGGCGTATATACGGTGTGCCTATGGAATCATACTACGCCAATGGCACATTGGCGGATCCACAGTACTCGTATTAGGAATGGCAGCACTGCAGGCAATCGTGGAAATGGTCAATGTAAATACGGCGTACTAGGCTGCGCAAATGCTTGTATTCATCTTTATCGGAGACATGCATGGCTTGCAAAAGTTGCTGGACGTAACACAGACGGTGCCGACGGTTCTTCCTTTTGCTTTGGTGTCCCGTTGTTTACGCAACGGACCTGCAGACCGCGATAGGGGGTTCTATGGTTCAGTTGGGCCACAGACGGCCGCCGCAATAGTTGAAGGCATCGAGTTACCTACTTTGTGGCAATATACGCATTGAGTTGTAGCGATTGCGAGATCGGAGATGACCGAAGCAAGACCGCTTTCGTAGCTTCAAAAGATTTCTACCGAACGGCGGCTGGCAAGCCTTCACACGGGCAAGACCCACAAAAGTAGCGAGTTGGATTCCAAAAATACCGAAAACATCTCATATGACCATGACCGATGTCTGCTTATGAAGCGTAATGCAGTCTAGTCTCCGCTATGAAATGAGCTTTTACGTTTTAATATTGAACCGCTTGATATGCTTAAACGTTGCTCGCGCTTTTACAGTAATAGTGCAATCATCACGATACAAAAAACGTTTACCGCACGGGAGCCGGGGGGCAACGAGTAACGAAACAGACCAGGGCGCGCAAAACATCCGAAACTCGCTGGGCTGAACATGCTCTATGAGCGGTGGAACAAATGCCATATCTCAGAGTTGTTGACATTGGGGTTATTTGAAAACATGAAAGATCTATATGAAGGACCGTGGGCTCACGCGACTAGCCTCGAAGTTCGAAGGATTTCCGCTTTCGTCAGAATAAACACACACAAAATAATTAACTAATGCTAAGTTTAGATTAATGGCGGTCACAATATTAATTCATTGTGCAGCCGTCATTGGCCGTCATAACTATCATTCGAGTCTTCTTATCAATCGACTTACTTCCTCGAGCACGCGGCTTTCACACTTGGTTTTCAGGCAGGTTTGCACTTGGGCTGCTAGTGGTACAACTAATACTTTTTTTTTATTCCAGTTTATTATAAAAACACATGTGGAAACATAAACAGCTACTTATTTCTTAAACATCGTTTTTTATAAAGACAAGCTTGATTTACCTAAACGCATCCGTTGTTACTCTCTTCTGCTAGATAAGATTAATACAATGCTACCATATAATTTCTTCAGTTACACCGAAATGATGGAAAGCGTCTGATTGCATCGTTCGAGAAAAGTTGTGGGTTGGGTTAAGCTGACAAGGTGCTGAGTAATTTTGCGAAAAAAGCGTTTCATTGTGTGGTCTTTCTAGTGTAATCTATCGTCTGAAAGCTAAGATCCGAACGATACCCGAAAAAGTACGATCAGAAACGCTAGAAACTCATTTATATAAACAACCTCATGTGATCAAAAACTGGCCTGTTTTTTTCTGGTAAGTAAAACAAGTAGCTGATTCAATAACACGTTGAATTCATAAGAGCACACATACAAACAAATAGATATAAAGATTCGAGAACCAGTTGTCCGACCTTTACGACCAAAATTTTTCTAGCCTTTACGACCCTGACTACGCTACACCAGGTTGCGATAGGGAGGTCCTACTCCTAGGACAGAAAAACCGAGACATCGTTTCACCTGTTTATTTGATAATATTCTCTGATACACAGATCTGCATAACTAGATACGTTCGTCATCTTTTTTCATTTCCTGCACGACCGGCCGCATTGTGCTCTGCGATCAGGCCGCGTTCAATTTTGAATGCCGTGAACACGTCATCGGCTTATTACCGTTTTGAGAGTTGATGACAAACACTACGGCGGTATAATTATGAAATCGGCTTGTCAGAGCTCTCTCTAGCAAAAGCAACGTCGAGGCCAGAGCGCGGTATACTTTTAGTTTTGCAATGCCACACCGCTTCCTAATTGGGAGTAAATAGGTACATCAACTTCCACGCAACACATGTTAGGTCTGTAAGAATATAAGTACTTGAAATAGTGCTTAGTGTTTCATCACTCAGAGAGATGATCCTGCGCGACGAATCCTTATACATTTGAGAGTTTGTGGATAGTGTCCTTTCCTCGCTGGTTGATGGCAAGCGAGAATGTTCTGCCATTTCGAAGAGCCGATAGGCCATGGATTACTATCGGTTTGTCTGTCTAGATAATTCCATGCGCTAATTAACGTTGTCCCTGATTGGCAAGGCGTGCCATCATTTTTAACAGATTAGGAATACATTTGTTCCTCCTGTTTCAAGTGACGACGAATTCCGTGAGTTGTTGTCGCGGAAAGTCCGTAGATTGTCGTTTTGATAGCAGGTTCTTCGATCCTGCTAGCTTGATTCATTCAAAATGTAGATTTCGAGCTATAGGATACTTGTAGTAGGTTTTCAACACCAGCTTTGTTTAATTGCTTCGTCGATAAAATTAACACGTACGCATCTAAATAGGCAAAGAATAGGACAGAACTCATATGCCTGTTTTATCAGCAAGTTTTTCGTATGAAGGCTTTGATTTCTGCTCAGATACAACGTATTTATGGGACTTTGGAGCATATACATTGGCACAGAATGTGCCCGCTATATATTTAGGTCAATAGCGTAAAACAAGATTTGATCGTGGTATCACTCCGCCTAAGTGGAGTAGTAGAAGGGCACGTAAAGTTCGTTAAAATAGAAAGCAAACATTTTTTTTTTTGATGTGAAAAGTTCGGGTTTACGTTCCCGCACTGCAAAACGTATTGCAACTATGTTTTTTGAGGTCAACTTTTCCAGGTATAATATATCTATACAAATGTATCAATAGCGAATCGCTTATGCTCGCCTTAAACAAACGAGTCGTCAAACTAAAATGGTTAGAAAGCTCTGGCAAATTTTTAGCCATTGACATATATATATATATGTAACTTTTTGAAAAGTATTCTATAAAGGGCATGGTTGCGGCAAACGTATGCATCCTATATTACCATTAGCTGACATCGCTTTTAGACATTGGTCATAGTTTTTAACAAAGCGCTCCACTGATGATCATCTACGCCCTGCTCAAAATGACTATAACAGCAGCCACTGTTATCAGAACGAAGCGAAAGATATCCCAACGTTCGAGGGAAATGGACAGACAATCTGCGCTATGCTAACCTTCTCTTTTTCCCAACAGTAATAACTTCCATCGGGCATGTTAATGCCATCTATGAAGATACATAACATTTGACTACATAAACTGCTGTTCCACATTCGGACTGAACTACCGGCCGACCTCGGGCCTACTCACTCTCACGTTGCCGCTACCGCCGTCGTCGGTATATTTACATAGTTGTTCTTACTCTATTTTGTATGCGCAATTTCACTGTTGTCCACATGACGCTCTCGGAGCACGCGGCAAACGGTGCTCTGTATAAGGAGATACGACTAGGATAACCGCATCGGTGGCCATCTAGACAAATACTTCTGCATTTATACGTATGTATATATCTTATAAACTGATTATATACTACTCATAAAACCATTTTATTAGCTCTTCTTCATCAGCAATAAGCAGCCATGATAAGATCAGCAACAACAGCGATGACAAAAATAACATACATACACCGCGACGTAACCTGAGAAACGAACAGTATTATATCCGCAGTCATCCATATATATCGTCTCCCGTTTTTTCTCTTTACAACGACCACGTCATCACGGAGAAGTAGATGATGATCACATAAACATTTACAGATGTGAACAAACAGTTTTACGAAGTAGCGAATGATCAGACATCATCACACTATGCGAGTCATCAGAGCGATGATAAACGCCACGAGCACGAGCGCTCATAGATCGTGAATAGCGTTGTTGATACCGCTAATGTTGGTGACTTGTTTAATTGTTGTGTTTACTTTTCCCCGAATAAAATTGTTTTTCCTTTTATTTATAGTGCTCTCTAGGTTGTTCTGGCCAGATCTTTTCAAAGCTTTCAGATGCATCGTCGTTGTGCTACTATTTCCAGTACCTACGAGCAGGCGGGCGGGCGGGCGTGCGTCACAGTTTTCTAGTAGAAATGCGGTCGGTCACATCATAATAATGATAACAATCACAACGCATCCGCCGCTGTTGGCGTCTCTTAAACAATCACAAAGGCGCTGAAATTCAGTCGAAATGGATGGAGCTGTACAAGGACTTCCTATAGAGTCATTATGTAGTGATGATTAAATTTATATAGATCAGTGTTAGTTAGTATCACGCCCAATGCATCCATGCGTGTTATGATCACGATATACGTAATGTGATAGAAATACGGTTGTGTAAATGCGGAAAGCTTCAACGTGAGTCGATATGAACGGGAAAGATTGTTACCTTGATAATAGGCATATGTCAGTAGTGCGATGATCTGAGTTATACGAATCGGTATAAATCAACAAGCATCGTAATAAACAGGGGTGGCAAAAACATACGCTACGGGAGGTATTTTGACTATAAACAGGCTAAATTATGTCATACTGGTAATGGACTAGTCAGTGTGTGGCGTGTACGCCTCCCAAAGCTTACGGGCACGTGACGATCTGACTTGGAATCTGAGCGGGGGCAGACCGAGCTTCATCGTAAGGGTCAGCCGTTTCTGACCCGAAACACTTAGGAAAAATTATGCCTATTTATACAACAAGTCGAATGTCAGCGATAAACAAGAGCGTCTGTTTGAATGATCTATAATTTACTGTTAAGCTATCTTTTCGCACGTAGGACGACAATTAAACGCCACTATAATCTTGCTGCTGTCGTTTTTTTTCAAAATCCTTTAATATTTGTCCTATCATATGTCGATAAAACGAACTATTTGTCTAGTTAGTACTACTCTTTACATACACGAAGAGAACTTCATAAAGCTGGCGTCTTTATAGCTAAGTACCTTTCTACTTACCTTGTGCGCCTTTTCTCCACTTACGCGCCTATATCACGCCATATATAGAAGTGTATCGCGCAGGCTTGAACCACGAGGAGCCAATTAGAGGCACAGCGTACACAGCCTCATAAGAAGACACACAGGCTGGCAAACGCAGAAACTAGGCCGAAAACAACGTCACCCAAAAAGCGCCGTAAGTCGTAAAGGGTTTCAGCAGATGGCGCTACTGAGGGGAACTTCGACTGAAAGTGTCGTCTGGTGTTCCGCCGCTATTACCGATGAGTCCTGGTAACCTTTTGTTGTACATACAGGCCCTGGTTGTCACGGGCAGGGAAGAGTTGCTTATTATTCGATAGACGATGGCCGCCCTGTCTGCGTAGAAAATCGCTAGCTGAACTGATAGGTGGGATATAGTTAAGTCTCGCGCATGTCCAACGGGTGCGAGGAGCTGGGCCTTAGAGAAGATGATATGGGAGAACGGCTATTGGCGAGAAAGACCCAGTTAAGGTCTGGGTGTCACTGTCATGCTGAAATCGTGTTGTCATTATGGTGCATGTTGCAGTTATGGTGTTATCTACCAGGCTGCGGTCTTAGTTATTGCTTATAGGCTGATCGTGTCGAACGCGTTCGCGGGTGCATGCTTCAGATCGTCACACCTAAAAGCCAGCTAGCAAAACCGAGTGACGCCATAAGTCGAAAAGTTGAAAAGAAGCAGCGTTGGCCAGCTAGCGCAAACGGACAAAAGGCCAAAGAAAAAAGAACAAAAAGGAAGACAATCAAAAAAGTTGTTGTAAAAATTCCACAGTTTACTGTTTGAAGGCGCCCTTAGAAAACTGTAGGCCAATAGCGGGGTGTTCATGTGGGCCACATTGATACAGTATACAAACCATGTCCAGGATGAGAAATAGGCTGTCGGCTGTATGCGATGACATACAGAACGCGTTTAACCGTGATTTGATATTTAGTCTCAGTTTTAATAAGCATACTTTAACCTGTTGGTGAATTCTTCCGACACAAACAAATAGAACTCAATGAAGCTAGCCTTCGTACTCAGGCTAATATACGACAATGGTATATAGCCAGGTTATCGTTGCGCCACCTGCGGGGTATTATAGTTTGATCATAAGCAGTCGTTCTTGTTTGGCAATAAAAATTAAGAAAAAAAAAAAGGAGGCTTATTACAAAGTCTAGTCCACTGTTTTTGGTGGGGGTGACACCAATGTTAGGCACCTTAAAGTGTTCAAAGAAGGAATTCTATCATTTCTGCTCAATGACGATGGCCAAGGGTGTCTAGGTCGACCAGCCTTCGGTCGGTAACCTATCACAATAAAGGCAATTAGCTGGCTGAAAATAGAGAATCAATTCAAACGAGAACGCGCCTGACAGAAGGTCGCACTCCTCCAATGATTCAACGGTCATAAATGTTATGAAACGGCATCGCTCAAAGAAAGAAATCAAGTTTACTTGCGAACAAACCCTATACCTCATAGATAGCTTCGCGGCAAATTCAAGGATTATCGTCATCTTATGGCTTCCCTCTAGGAAGACAGAGTGATGCCTGATTCACTGTTTCGAGGAAGCGCGTTAAATGTTAAACAGAGCGCTGTCTCTAATGTCACGTGAGATACTTGGTAAGGTGCGAGAAACACGGCAACCAATACCAATAAATAGAAATTATCATTTTGAACACAAAATGAGACGTATATTTGTTTCACGCAAAACCAGCTTGTGTTTGTAAATTCACAGTGTATCGTGCTAATAAGAGCACGACCAGCTTCAGCAAGCAACAGGGTGCTAGAGACTGAAACATGGGGCATGTCGTTCTGAACTGGTAGGTTTCAGCTGAGTGCTCTTTTCCTTTCGTAAAGAATAGTTTCAGTTGGACACCATACACTTTTAAGGGTTTCTAATGATGAAATTGGGCATAATCAAGTATTATATTCGTATGCTCGTGACGTTACAATGCCGACGTGTTTGCCAGCTAGATTCAAGGACACCTAAGCTGGTCCAGGCTTGAAGTTGAGTATAGGCATACTTCGTTTCATATTGGGAACCAGTCGTCTGGAGCGATGCTCAATACCAGTACTGAACGTAAAACCTGAAACACTTATTTATTTAGATATCATAATTGTAGAGTTCCTGAAGGGAGTCGTATACAAGCATATGATGGTATAACAAGGCTGCCTTTCATGGTCTATGTTTTCTACGGAAAATGCTAAAAGGATATTTTGTCTCGATTAGTTAAATACGAGGCGTCAACCTTTTATCGAAACAGGAACACATTCATCCACTACCCCTTATACTAAATGAAGACCATTTTTATTTAGAACAGAATTGTAAACTCGCCACGGGCAAAGAATAGTGCGATGATTGGCTATTATCCAATCTTCCCTCACTGAACAGACCCCCCACCTGGTTAAAGACGTCTTTTCTCGAAGTCGACAGTCTACATTACTACCCGTTGTTATACGGCCTATGAAATACTCGATAAAAAAAAAAAAAAACCGACCTTAATGAGGCACACCGTAGGATCATCAATCTAGTTCAAATATAAACCTCTAGAAATATCCCCAAAAAGCCTTTTTTGTGCACTGAAGTTTTTAGTGTAGAAACTAAAAGTTGTTAAGAGTAGGGAGGAGAACCTATTAAATCACCCAGATAAGCTCTAAAGATTAATCTTTTTTAAACTTTTCACGCTACACTCGTCGGAACTTTTTGGCCAATTTAAGCAATTGCATGTTTGAGACATATGGCCTGCCATGAGCCTAAAATCGTCCTATTTGTATTTGAGGTACACCTTAACGAGTTCGTGCTAACTAATAGTTTAATCAATAATACAAATTTTGAAAATATCTAATTAGTGTTGAGTAGAGGCATCGGTCGAATGGACATGACCGTCAGCAATGGCTGATCTGGCGGATGCGGACCTGCTGAAGAAAACTGTTCAATTAGAGGTGCCGCCTATATATACTTATAGTTTATGTCTGTAAAATTCTTCTAGAACACGGCGTTCCCTAGAAAACAATATGACTCCGGATTATTTGCCTACACTCCTACACACGGCTGCTTCACGATTTTTCAATAAGGTTTGTTAGGTAGTTGCCCGATCGGGACTATCTGCATTGTATACATTATTACATCTAGTTCGTTTAAGCTGAATTTGCTTTCTCCGAACCCCTTTGTTTCGCGCCGCTCTGAAAAAGACGATTGTGTATAGGAAATGAACGTAAATGAAATCAAATGACTTTAGGGACATCAGTGCCTTTCCGAAGTAACCATACATATGTAGAAAGAGAGGGATGTATGTAGTAAATTTTATAGCAAGCTAAATGTTTGTTGGCTTATGTTGATATTATTGGATATGTTTCGCCTATAGCAATAGTTAAAGGCGAAAAGTAGGAACCAATTGCAAATGTCGGGTATTTGCTCACTGTGTGCTCCCTCGAGGATGTCTTACACTGTACTTTTTTACTAAGATACACGAATTCACTGGCAAAAATATGATTTTCCGTTGAATAAATATTTAGCAGTGGTCATATCAGCATTGAAACCACACTTAATCCACTGAGTTCCACACGTTGAGTCAATAAAAAGGTCATCAGACCCGATCTGCTCTGTGTGTAATATCTAAACTGATCCATCGATTTAGCAGCTACTCAAAGTTTAAGTTGAATTAAAATCGTTAGGTATGTAAAAAAAAAATCTACTTACACTTAATAAGTTAAAATTCAAGTCGGAGTTAAAATCTAACTACCAAAAGGCTATATGTACTTTTGTGAAACACAGACTTCTAACCACATTAGCTACTCGATTGAGTGCCGTGCATATGTGAGTGCGCATAGGTTCCATGACAGCGAGAAAATGCACCGGGAAAGCATCAAGTGGTCGTTATACTATATTGAATCCTTAAAGTGATAGCAACCACAGCTAATCAAATTGCATCCATTGTTTCCCATCCCACGTTCAAGAGCTTCGACAAACGGCCCGAATCGCGAGTGCCTCTTTCGAGTGTCTCATCTATACGCCCATAATGCAACGGCTACTACCTGCGCAGGAGGCATAAACCCAACTGGCCGGGAATAACCACGAGGAGAACTGTTAAAACGACGGCCGGGCAGTTAACGTTGCGGCGGCAGCCTCCTCCTATCAAGCAATCAGGTCAGCCCATCGATAGCCTCCTCGATGCGCCTCTTAACGAGCTCCCTACGGGACATCGCCGGCCGTATGAAGCTCCCATATGACCATGCAGCCAATAGCAGGTAACAGCGAGGTTAGCGGTAAAGGATGCCAGACCTGTAATGTGTCCTGTTACTGTCTCGGTTAGCTCAGCCAACTAGATTGATCCTGGCTGCCGGCTGCTTGATTCTGCTGCTACTACTACTGCTACTACCACCGGCAGCAACACCACCATGCCATTACCACTTGTGCCCCCTGCACCCCCCGCCGTTTTGCGAGGGAAGGGGTAGAAAAACCCCTATATGACTGCGCATGATATCAGCCCAGCTCTAGACACATCTCGCTCTCCAGCACGGGTGATCAGCCGAACGACCGCTGCCAACTAGAGTCTCCGTGTGCTCAGCTTTCGATGAGGCCCTGACTTTATCGTCGACACCTTTTGTCTCCATTCCCAGCATCTGGGCCAATGAGCTGGCCAGCCTCCAACCCACGTTGTCCTGTTTGAGTCCGCCATATCGACCGCTGCCAGCGTCGGCCAGCCGCATCACGATGAACCACTACGACGACCACATCCCTAATTCTATCTAGTGACGCCGATTTGACTGCCGCCGTCTGTCTTATTCTAATCTATCTACATGTATACAGATAAATATTCCACTATATGCAGTCGTAGCATCTATATGTCGCCTATCGTCCCTCCCTTTACTATGATCTTCTTCTATGTGAAAGTATTCCCGTTTGTTCACATTTGCCGGTCGCAATGTGCTGTTTCTATCTACTCGACCCTACTCAATGTATGGTGCTTCTCTTGCTGGACACCAGCGGCAGCGGCGGCGGCAGCAGCAGCAGCAGCAGCAGCAGCAGCAGCAGCAACAGCAACAGCAACAGCAACAGCAACAACAACAACAGCAACAGCAGCAGCAGCAGCAACAACAGCAGCAGCAGCAGCGTCGTCGTCTTCAAACTCAGAGCTACGAAAAATCGTTAATTTTATGACCGCAACCGTCTCAATAGGCTCCGCCCCTGCGGCGCAGAGTCAGCCCCGCCTCTCAGACTATCGCGACGAACAACTTGGCGATGGCAATGATGGAGAGTGAGCCCTCTCCACGGCGCGTCGATCGTGCGAAAGGGGCCCGCCAAGAACGCGAGAAGGATGTGTTCCCCAGCAGCGTTCACAACAGCAGTTGAAAAGCGTTCAGTTCCGTTTCTACGAAAGTGATGTTTTGTCGGCTGGTTTTGCATCATTTGTTGCTTATGCCGCACAATAGCCAGCAAATAAGCCCATTGTGTTTCGCAACGCTACGGCAGTATCTTCTCCTTGTATCGGCTTCCGTACAGCTACAGAGCTAGCTACCTTTCTATGTAGCTTTGGCTTTGAGCGCCGTCAGGTTCCTGCAGAGAGACGATTGAGGTTATTGTCGAATGTTTGTGCACCTCGATCTTTTCGTAAAGAAGATGAAATCTATGATTGTGTCCGCAAGTGTCAGTAGTAGTAGTAGTAGTAGTGAATCGTGATCTAGCTTCTTCTTGAAGTACTCGCAAGATTTTTGTTGTGCGTTTGTTTAAATCAACACGTAAAGAATCAGCTTTCAGTGACATGACATGGTGGTTCCATTATCGGCAGTTTCTAATCGTTCGTAGCTTTGCTATCCATCATTAAGATAGTAAAATAATATAATATATTAAGAAATAGTTCGTTGATCATCGCCTGAATAGGAAAAGGATCAGGCGGGACTCAGAAGTTCTGTTGCCGGCTTGGCGGTGCCAGATTGACAGTTATTAAATCAGCCGAGAACAAAATTGAAAAACAAACGTAAGGAATAATATCTAGAAGAGTTAATTCGTTGGATATGAGTAGCGGCGAACCTGCGACAGCTTCAAGTGGAGGCGGTGGTACCAGTGACAAACTAACGGTCTCTTCCGGCGCAGGTGGGAATCGGCACGTGATGTCCCCATCTGCTGTTGGAGGGAATATCTTTGGTGGCTCCCTTTCGCCATCGACAAATGCAGGATGCCCTCCGTTCGAAAGTGCCCTTTCACCTCGAACAATATCCCAATTGCCCCAAGCATTTCCCAGCCTTTCCGGACTCTCTCACCTACAGATGCAACAGATGCAACAGCTCGGCTTGAATCAGCTGGCAGCATCAGCGCCAGCGTATCCGACTGGATTGGGAGGGGTCGCGCTCCAAAATTCACTACCCGGAATGCAAGGAGTACCTGGAGCAGGACCACAGGGTCCTTCACCTCTGTTTCCATTGATGACGCCAGAACAATTGCAAAGACAATGGCTTCTTCTGGCCGGTAAGTACAAACGATTCAGATAGTCTCTTGAGTAGAGGATATGCACTACAACATCGTGCTGCAGTGCACGAATATGCATGCAGCCGGGAAAACGCCAACAGGTTTGAAAAACACAAATTCAATTTTGATTAAAATTAAAATTATAGGTTGTACACAAGTTCGGATATTGCGATGAAGATTTCGTCACGGCAAACTACAAGATCATTTAAAAAGTGTCGAAGACAACTGCCATTGTTTTTGAGCAGGTTTTTAGGAGAGGTCAGTAGGAAACCGATATTCTGAATATCCTGTCTTACTGTGGCAGCTATTTCAAATAAAACATTTTTCGTATTAAAGAGTACCCG